>NW_016107994.1:425084-466254 GCF_001604975.1 Cebus imitator
GGAGGTGGAGGTTGCGGTGAGCCGAGATCGCGCCATTGCACTCCAGCCTGGGTAACAAGAGCGAAACTCCGTCTCAAAAAAAAAAAAAAAAAAAACCTAGCACAGCAGATGTCAGTAAGTGCTGAATTACATATTATTTTCTCCTGGTAAAGTAGCCTTTTAAAAAGTAAAGAGCTTATTTATATAGAGCTAGTTTCCAGCCTCTTGTTTTTGAGACTTACAAAACAGTGCTGGACTGTTACTGTCATTTCACTGTGGCAAAGAAGAGAAGAATGAACTTTATTTCCTCATCTATTTGATGGTTCCCAAATCGTTCCGTTCTTCTTGTAGCCAGCAGAAACATACAGTTGGATTCTGGTGAGTCTAAGCTTGTACTAAGTGAGGTGGTTTTTAGTGAGCTGTCCGTGGGGTTTGGTGAAAGGCAGAAGGCCGTGGTCGTTTTAATGAGGTTGTGTGAAAATCCAGTGAAGTGGTCAGTGCAAATTCTACCTTGAGATAAACTGTGCAGACTGGCTCTAACAGCAGATTATTTTCTTCTAATTATAAGTTTGCTATAGCTTCTTTTATTTTTGTTTCTGTTTTTGTTTGAAACCAGAAAGTCCTTTGCTGTTTCCTTACTATCCTCGAAAATCATTGCATTTTGTGAAAAGGCGGATGGAGAACATTATTGATCAGTGTTTACAAAAGCCAGCAGTAAGTTTGAAAGAAATGCATGTCTTTGTGTAGGAGCAATAGTGACTACAGCATGTGGCTCACTTATGTAAATGATCTTAATTTTTAGAATGAACTATGAAAGTGTTGATATTCAACTGTTTTTGACTAACAAAAGTACAATTTCGTGTGGTTCAACCTAATACTCTTAACTTGTTAGTTTCTTACACACACACGTGTGTGTGTGTGTGTATATAAAGATTACTAAAGGTGTTGGCATCTTGAGTATTTTATTTGTTCTCAGAAGAAATTCATTGTAAACAGTCTTAGTTACAGAGCTGATGTGTTCTCATGTTTACTACTAAAGGCTGCGAGTGAAGGGTTGTTATGAGACTAGAGGGGGTGGTCTTAAACCTGCCCTGGGCTTAGCTCCAAGGTCCTTTTCAGCTCAGAATTTTCTTTTTCCTCACTGTTAAAACTGTCACTAAAGTTTCTCATAAAGGTTTGCCGATACAGGCGATTTTTTACTACATTCGAAGAGTGATGGTCAGTCACTTTCTGTAGAGTATCTGTGTGCGTATAAATGCTTTAATTATTTTTTAAAATCTTATTTTATATAGGATGTAATTGGGAAATCGATGAATCAAGCAATCTGTATTCCATTGTATAGAGATACCAGAAGGTAATCCTGTTTACCTATTGGGTGGTGTAATTCAGCAGCCCATTTAAATTTTTCTCATCTCTTTTTCCATTTTATTTTAGTGAAGACTCTGCACGTAGATTGTTCAAATTTCCTTTTCTGTAAGTGTGTATTTCTTCTCTATCTTGCGTGAACAACACAATTTTGTTTTAGCCATCAACAGTTAAAAAACGTTATGACAATTTTTTTTCTTAGGTGGAATAATAAAACTTCAAATCTACATTATCTTCTTTTTACTATTCTAGAAGATTCACTTTATAAAATGTGCATCTTAAGGAGACATACCGATATTTCCCAGTAAGTATTAATCTGAAGTTTGAATCAAAGAGATAAGATTTTATTCAGAATGAAGCATACAGCCTTCCAGCATTTCAGATTTTAAACTACTTTGCTACTTTTAGATTTGTCATTTAATTGTTAGTTTTCATCTAATTAAGATGGTAACACGGAATTAGGAAGTTATGTAATCTTGTTCTAGGTTAATTTTGTATTGGCATATAATCATTGTGTGTAGGACTTTTCTTTAGAGTTAGGAAAAATATGACAGCAGAAAACTCAGGATATTATATCTCATTTTTTAGAAGTTAAAAACTTCCAAAAAATTAAAGTAACATTTTAGAAGTCATAAACTTCTAAAAGTGGCTGCCTTCTAGAAGTGATTTTTGCCTAGGGCTAAGTATACTTTTCATTAAAAAAGAGGCCTTGCCTAACAGAGACTTACTTTGAAATTCAAAATAAAAGTTCTGAAAAATAAATCATATTTAGAATGCCATTGGTATCTTAAAAATGGTTTTAAATCTGAATTTGAAGAAAATGTTGAGACCAAGATGTAACCAAAAAGAATTTGGTTATTTCTATTCCAAATTATCTCTGGCTAAGTTATCTATTTACTTTGGTGACTGTATGATTTTAAACCAAGTTGCTTTATCTGTCTAGGTGTTTAAGCTAGTTCTCAGTGTTCTAGAGAAGGACAGTGGTGTTTTTGGTCTGAGATTTGGGATTAGGTAAATGTACTGAGCCTGACAATCATGTTCTTTTAAGCATTTAGATTATTGACTACCGAGGTTGTTCTACAAAGTCTCTTTCTCCCTTCTTTCTTTAAGATCTGTAAGTAATGGACTAATTGCTATTAAATTTGGGAGCTTTACATATGCCACAACAGAAAAAGTTAGAAGAAGGTAAGTCTTGCATCTTGTTTGGATGAAATGTAGATACATATGATATGTGTATATGTTTCTGTTTGGATGAAATGTACATACATGTATGTGTGTATATGTTTGGGAATGTGATCAGACTCAGTTACGGTGATAACATAGGCAAAAGGGCTTTGTCATCACTTCCAACGTAGAAGGCAGGATTCTTTGTATTTATACATAGAGAATGATTTGACTTATGATTGAATAGAACCTTACTGCCCTGCAGGAGTTTATGTCATATGGTTTCCTATAATTACTACTTCTGAGCTCCCTGTTGGCAAGGAAAGTAATGTGCTTCCAGTGGGCAGATGGCCTACGGAGCCGAAATACTTGTTAGGATCAAAAAAAAATGAGGCGATGCCATTCTCAGTGATCGGAGATTTTCTCAGGATTCAAAAGGGTAACAGTACCTAAACCATCCCCAAGGCTTCGCAAGGGAAAGAACTGACTAATCACAGGCTGATCTTTTTCTGACTTTTTTCCCTCATGTAAAAGAAGTTTTTTTTTATGATAAACTTTTGGAGTTGCTGTGCCTATTTTTCATATGTTATATCTTATTTTTTTCAGTCTAGTCAACTCTCTTTGCTGAATGTGTATGTAAGGTGTCATTCATAGAATTTCCACAGGCTTAAGGCCTAACCATTGATAGTCAAGGGTTTTCTAGAACTGAAACAACTTCACAGATTCTGGGGGGTCATGATTACCCATTTTTAAGATCTAATTATATATGTGAATAATCAGTGCAAAAAGTAATTGAGTTTAATACAAACCAATGGCATATTTTAAATGTTATTGTACAGAATGTCACTTAGTTTTTAAATTGTTTTTCTGCTTGCTGCCAGTATAATATGCATACAGTATTTTCTCAGTAGTCATGACCATCTTTGATATAACAAAACTTATTTTAATTCTAGCATCTACAGTTGTTTAGATGCACAGTTTTATGATGATGAAACTGTAACGGTAGTTCTTAAAGACACTATCGGACGTGAAGGAAGAGATAGACTCTTGGTCCAGCTGCCTTTGTCTTTAGTATATAACAGTGAAGATTCTGCAGAATATCAGTTCACTGGGACTTACTCTACAAGGTAACTAGTAAAACTGTCTTTCTGATATTACAGTTAAATGTTTTTTAATGCACATTATAAATTCTAACCTTTTAGTTTTGCTAGATAATGGTTATTTTATTACTAGGGATAACCATAGAGGTAGTTGAGCAGAAATGCTCCCGTTTTTTGTTCAAAATATGCTGGCCTTAATAGCTTTTTTTGTCCCTTTGCTTTACCGGCAAATCAAGAAGTATCTGCTGGAATCAAGGTGGGGAATTACTTGGAGTGGAGAATGGGACTTCTTTTAGTTACATTTTCAAGGAGAGCATTAACACTAGTTGATTGGAATTATTTTGGATTTGCCTTCAGTATTTTCCCTCCAGAATTAAGACCGCAGTACCCATGTGGGAAATATACTGTCACTACCAAGAGATGGCTTTAATTGACTGAGACTTAAGTAAGCAGATCTCTTCTCTAATTTAAAAATGTATCCATTTGCTTTCTTTGAAAGGGAGTCAGAAACTTTGCTAAGATGATATTCTGCCTATTTGGAATTACATTATTTTAATTTCTTTCTTTTTTTTTTTTTTTTTTTTTTTTTTAGACAGGGCCTCTCTCTTTCACCCAGGTTGGAGTGCAGTGATGCGATCATAGCTCACTGTGCCCTCAAACTCATGGGCCCAGGTGACCCGCCTGCCTCAGCCTCCGGGCTACAGGCATGTGCCACCTTGCATGGCTAATTTTAATTTTTTACAGGGATGGGGTCTCACTACTTTGCCCAGGCTGGCCTTGAACTCCTGTATTCAAGCAGTCCTCCCACCTTGGCCTCGTACAGTGCTGAGATTATAAACATGAGCCACTATGCCCAGCCAAAATATAGAATATGAAATTTTTAATAGAGTATTATATCACGGCTTTTTTTTTTTAAATGGTTGCTAAAATTATATTGGAAATAGGAGTATGAGTAGAAATCAAAACTATAATTGATCCTAATACCACCTGTGGTAAACTAGGGAGGAGAAGATCCACTTTTCATTTCTGGGTTGGTTTTTTCCCCTCTTTAGGCTAGATGAACAATGTAGTGCTATTCCCACCCGTACCTTGCATTTCGAGAAGCACTGGAGATTGCTGGAAAGTATGAAAGCACAGTATGTTGCTGGGAATGGTTTTCGAAAAGTATCCTGTGTGGTAAGTGTTTACAGATCATTCAGCAACTAAGAAATAGCAAGAAGTAACATGGCTTCTTTGGAACCTTCATCAAATACGTGATAGATAAGATCCTTCTGTGCCAGTATTTTTACTGTGATTTATAGCTTGCATTGATTAGGATCCTGTGGTGGCCTTAGCTATTTAGTTCTCTTGTTCTGATAAAGCTTTCTAAGTAGTTAATAATAATTCTAGATTTTAATCTCACAAAATTGCTACTGTTATTATGTGGAGATCTTTTTATACAAAATGGAAGCTGAGCTTATTGATTTTGTTGTAAATTAATGGAAATAGAACTTTCCCATAAACCATTCTTTGATTCAGGCTTCTGATTTCTAATTCCTTATATATAATATGTTAATTAAGCCATTAATTTAAAAATGCTTCTATGGCCTTTTCTTTTTTTTAGTTAAGCTCCAATCTTCGTCATGTGAGAGTATTTGAAATGGACATAGATGATGAATGGGAGCTCGATGAGTCTTCAGATGAAGAGGAGGAGGCCACTAATAAGCTTGTGAAGATAAAGGAAGAGGTGCTGTCGGAGTCGGAGGCAGAGAACCAACAAGCCGGTGTTGCTGCTTTAGCTCCAGAGATAGTCATTAAAGTGGAAAAACTTGACCCTGAGCTAGATTCGTAATCTGGCTTGCTATTACTGTGTGTGTGATTATGGCCAAAAGGACCTAGGAGATGGACTGAGATGTCTTGGACCACCTTTAATTTTCTTTGTGTAACAAAGAAATAAACAGTAAATTTTATTTTTTCATATTCTGCTTCATATTCTCTTAGTGATATAGTCACTGTGATAGACTTTATTTTTGCTGAGATTTCTCTTTCATGCTGTGTGCAGAACTAGTGCTTAAAGAAACAGGGCCAGGCGTGGTGGCTCACGCCTGTAATCTCAGCACTTTGGGAGTCTGAGGTGGGTGGATCACTTGAGGTCAGGAGTTCAAGACCAGCCTGGCCAACATGGCAAAACCCTGTCTCTACTAAAAATGCAAAAATGAGCTGGGTGTGGTGCACGTACCTATAATTCCAGCTACTTGGGAGGCTGAAGCACAAGAATCGCTTGAACCTGGGAACCAGAGGTTGCAGTGGGCCGAGATCGTGCCACTGCACTCCATCCATCCTGGGTGATGGAGTGAGACTCTGTCTCAAAAAAGAAAGAAAGAAAGAGAACAAATTGAATGTGAAGAAAAAGTGTAATCTTTTCTGTCAAAAGGGTAGGTATCAGGAATTGTTAGTATATCAGGAAGAAATTACATTGAAATAGTCATTCATCACTGGAAATTTTAATGCATTTAGTATTTTTAAATTATAGATAACATTTCTATTTTTCCATCTCCTCTTCTAGTTCATTTTGGGCCTCCAGAGTGATTTTAAAATTATGTTTTCAGAATAAATTATACTGATTTACTGTAATGCTAAACCAAAGGATGGATCCTGTCTTTTATGATTTAGACAACATACACACTGCTTGACACCTACGTGGTTATCTTTTCTTATTCTGTCCTTGCATTTGAGCACTGAGTTCTTTGCATCAGCAGTGCCATCTAAGCATCTAAGACTTGGTCAAGGACATACAGTAGCTGTCTGTCTGGTTGACTCCTTAGGAGTGTGAGAAATATGGGTCAACTAAATGTTAACCTAGCATTAGTGCAGATAAGTTACTGTTGATTTCCTACTGCTCATTCCTAAAGTAGAAGACTGTTTTCATGTGACTTTCAAAGGGTTTCCATTTAATATATGAATTCCAGTGTCAGGTCATTGACAATCACTTTTTAAAGCTTCAAATATCTTTAGGCAGGAGGATATACTATAACCAAGTGAATGGGTAACTGCAGGGTTGCTGTGTCATTTGTCTGTTTAATAGGTAGTTGTCTCTCTAGGTAGTCCAGGGTACCAGTGGAAGCCACTGTTGTATGACATAGTATTTAGGACTGTGATCAGGAGGTTGTATACTGGTCTGCAGCCTTGCATATGATAGGTCTTCAACTTGATTAGCAAATTTATGTAAATGTTTATTGATGGTTGGGCATTGCCTGAGGTAGTGCAGAATGTCTTCAATTAGCTTTTGTGAGTAAGAAAGTGAACTGTCAGATGACATTGCCGAAAAATGATACGTTGTGGGTATGTAGAGCGTTTTTAGAATGAATGCATTGTGCAAACTTACCATAGCATTTAGAAGTTTTAATGGATTCTAGGAACCAATAATTGTAGCCTGTTCTTAGAAAGAATGACAGTTTCACAATCAGCAACCAATTCTTTTTTAGTTAGTAATTTGTCCTTTGTGACCTCAGTGTTAGATTTATAAAGATTTTTTGATACACATTTGCTTTCTGTGGTTTCAGCATAGGTATAAAATATGGGAGAATTGGTTTTTCAGTAATGCTTTTAATATGTGTAGCAAATACTTAGGAACTAGAATTGTATTAAAGTGAAAAAGCTTAAATTGACATCTGAATGTCTTAAAGTTTTAATAAGATGCATAGAGCAGAGAATTTTATTGTATTTTTAGATACGTGCAATAGTTTTTGACACCATTGGACATTTTACTTTAAAATAATCTTTTAATTTTTGTGGGTACATGGTAGGTGTATATATTTATGGGGTACATGAGATATTTTGGCACAGCGTACGATATAGACACCTTGCTTTTACAATGTAGAACCAATTTGATCATTATATACTGCTACTTTTAGTATGTTTAGCTGCAGATGTTAAATTTGAGCTTTGAATTTAGTGAGCGGCAGATGAAGGGTGGGGATGTGAGGACCCTGGGAAGAGGAGCCTCCAGGTCCTGGTTTTTGTGGATCTTGGCACCTTGGCTCTGTAAAGTGGGGTAATTGAGTGCCTCTCTCAGGGTTTGTGGACTAATGAGGGATACTTGAACATTGTGGTTGGCACGTGTGAGATACCCAATAAAGATCAGCACTTCTGTTTACAATATTCTATCCTACTTTTTGCTGAGATATATTGTATTGACTTTTTTTAGAGACTTAAACTCTTTTTTTTTGTGCCAAACTTGATAGGACTATAATAGTAGTCTTTCTAATTCTCTGGCTTAGTAGGGTTTGTTTTTTTTTTTTTTTTTGGTTGTGTTCTTGACTTTTTTCCAATATAAAAATTTTACACTTAGCAAAATGCTAAAACATTCTGTCTTAATTAGGAACATTTGAATGTAAATGTGAAGAAAACTATTACGGTATAGCCTGGAGTTTATGAAGCCATAACTAGGGGAATTTATATATATCTGAGTTGATGTAAATATTTTTCATTCTTGAGGGAAGTCCAGCAAGCAGACGTGTGTAAACACTTCTTTCTGAAGGATGCTAGAATTGAAATCATAGGTTGCATGATTTCAGCAGGAGCAAATCAGTTTCTTTCCCACCTCTTTAAGTTGTGATGTTGTGGCAATTATCTACAGTTCATATTTACTAGACCCTCCAGTTGACTATCAAGCATGGTATTTTTAGTCTTCCCTGAGCACAAGGAGATCGTGATTGTTCCTAGGATTATACAAAGGTCACAAAAACCTCGTAAGAGCATGTAACATATTAGCATAGAAATGATCTCTTATGAGGAATATTTACTTCAGACACTTGATTACTAAATGATTCTGGGAAATGATTTATTAATATGGTTGACAGCTGATGCTTACTTTCCACTTTTTTTCTTATTCCGAGCAAATGAAAGTTTCTAGACCAGGATTTCTCATGAAGCATGCACTGGTACATCAGAATTGCTAGGGCCACTGATTAAAAAATGCATGGATTTTACCCGAAGCCTACTCAGTCAGAATCTGAGGGTGAGGCCAACATTTTTAACCAACTCACTTGATCATTCGTATACCCGCTAAAGTTGAGAACCATTATTTTTCTGTGAAAGCTGTGTTTTAGAAATTAGATGCTTATAATTTTTTAGTTGGAGGTTCATAAGCTGTTCCCTTGGATGCAATGAAAATTGATGTATTTTTTTCTTTAAAAATGACTCTGACTGGTGGTTAATTAGACATGCAAATTGCTCACACTTCAATAAATCTGTTTAAACGATGGTGAGCATAATTGTACCCCAACTCCCTCTGTGCACTGCAGCATTGTAGCAACGAATCCCTTGGGGCCGCATTTCAGCCTTAACAGGACTATGTTCAGCCAAGTGGGAGATGGTTGGGTATGTATGCGCTGTGCTGGTAATCAGCCATTCCAGTTCATAAATGTCACCTTTCCTCTGGTGTGTGCAGTCAGACTGAACTCACTGCTCGAGATGAGGTGTAATGTGTAGTTATCACGGTACGGATGATAAATCTGTCCCACAACATGACTGTAAGTGAAACTGATGTTTACCGACTTGTTATGTTTTAAGCAGTAAAACAAGAAGACAAGTTTGTTGTTTGTGCCTCCTGCCAGCAGATTTATGACCAAAAACTTTAGGGGCTGTTTTTTTTTTTTTTTTTTTTTGAGACGGAGTTTCGCCCTTGTTACCCAGGCTGGAGTGCTATGGCACGATCTCGGCTCACCGCAACCTCCGCCTCCTGGGTTCAGGCAATTCTCCTGCCTCAGCCTCCTGAGTAGCTGGGATTACAGGCACACGCCACCATGCCCAGCTAATTTTTTGTATTTTTAGTAGAGATGGGGTTTCACCGTGTTGACCAGGATGGTCTCGATCTCTTGACCTCGTGATCCACACGCCTCGGCCTCCCAAAGTGCTGGGATTACAGGCTTGAGCCACCGTGCCCGGCCGGGGCTGTTTTTCTTCATTTCTGCATTCCTGACTCCTATTACAGATGAATACTCTTTCAAATGATATTTCTGTCCACTGTTCAGATAGTAAAACTAGGTGGAGCCCAAACTGGAGGAGTGACCAGCTTGCTATAAATGATCCTTGTGATTGTCAGCATTTTCATGATACTGCAAAACTTTGTAACCTTGAGAATATGTTACTTCCCTTTTTCCCTTCTACCACTTACTTTGTCCTGCCTAATGGCTGCAGGAAGAGATTCAAAGATTAAAATACATATGGGCCTGGTGTGGTAGCTCATGCCTATAATCCCAATATATTGGGAAGCCGAGGCGGGTGGATTGCTTGAGCCCAGGAGTTTTGGCAACATGGCAAAGCCCGTCTCTATGAAATACAAAAATTAGCTGGGCATGGTGGTGCACGCCTGTAGACCCTGCTACTCAGGAGGCAGAGGTGCGAGGGTCCATTGAGCCTGGGAGGTCGAGGCTGCAGTGAGCTGTGATTGTGCCACTGCATGAGCTTGGGCGACACCCACAAAGCCTGGGTGACAGATTTTATCACACAAAAAAAGATGTAACTTTTTTCAAATATATGATAATTTGCATATGTGTGTGACATTTTTTGTCATATATACATGTGTGTATATGTGTATGTGTGTGTGTCATGTATGCACACGTGTGTGTGTGTGTATATGTATGTATGTATATAATAGTCCTTGTTCTCTTGTGACAGAAGGTTAAGATCTAGCAGCAGAGTGTGGATAGCAAAGGGGCTGAGACCATCATTCTGGGGCCCTGCCAGGTGTGGGGTCATTTTCTCCACTCAAGAAGGAGGAGGCTAAATGGCCCAGGTGGCAGGAGGACCCAAGTGACTGGCTCGGTGGACACCCTTTAGGTTGGAGTAGTCAGGCAGGTCAGATGCTGTGGAGAAAGAGTGGGATGGAAAATTCCTGTTGTCTCTGAAAAGCTGCATGTCATTGGTGACCCTGATAGAAACTTGGAGGTGGGTTGAGAACAGAAGCCTTATTGGAATGGGGGTAGAGTAGATGTGAGGTGAGGCAGTGGAGGCCAAATGGAGGCAACTCTTGGAGGATTTTGCTGAGGGGCACAGAGATGAAGTGGTGGCAGGGGAGGGACATGTATCAGAGAACTTTTTTAAAAAGATGGATGATACTAGGCATCTTTATTCATCAATACGAGTGATCCACCAAAGAGGGAGAAATTGACCATTGTAGGGTAAATGAAATTCTTGAGAAGGCCAAAAGGGGTAGAGCCCAGTGACCAACGCAGGGATCAGGCTTAGGGCAGAACATGACTTCCATCCTAGTGGGAGTCTGTGGGGTCGGATGCTGACGGGCGCAGCACCTGGTGGCAGATGCAGCATTTTTCGCTCGGAGAGAAGTGTTCGGGTCTTTATGGAGAGCGATGAGGAGAGGAGAGGTAGAAAGTAGGTGCCTCTGATTGGAAAGTGAATGAACTGAGAAGTGTTGGCATCCATGGTTCATGTGGGGTTAAAAGGAGAACAATAAAAATAAATAAATGTAAAGTGAGTCCAATTAATGGTGTCATTTTCTCCACCTCAGGTGTGGGGATGGATTCTTTGGCACGTTGGGTTTATCCTGAGATGGGGGGTTTTTGTCAAACCGTTACCACAAGGTTTAAGACTAGTAGGGGGTGTTTGCGTGTAAGTGGGGACGGTTGTTAATAGCCATAGTGTCAGCAGTTTGGAAAGTGAGAGAATTGTGGAGTTTTAGAATCACAGGGACAGAAAGAGAGAGGCTGTGACCAGAGACGGGACACTGGCAGTCGTAGGGAGGTGGTGACGTCTCTGATGACAGGTATAACCATGAAGGTCGGCAGCTGCTGTTAGTGTGAAGGAGAAAGTCACTGCAGCCAAGTAGATTCAGAGCTGAGCGGCCAGGGTTTTGGAAGGCTTATCTCCTTCGCTGTTAAAGTTGCAAAAAAAAAAACTGGAGATGATAACAGTGAGTTGGGTCCTGAGGTCACCAGTGAATGAGGAGGTGTCGGTGGGGGATCAAGAGGGAAAGGAGAAACCATCTGTGCTTCTAAGACCCTAGGTACCTTGAAAGGCCCAGAGGAGGGTCAGGCACCTTCCTAGTCACTTAGTAAGTAGCAAGGCTGGGATCTAAGCCCAGGCGGACTGGACTGCCCTGGGGGGCTCCTAACAGACACCCGTTTTTAGAAAGGACATAGAACAGGATAAAAACACTAAAGCCAATCTGCAGGCACGGCCACTGCCTTTTAATCCCTGTTAACTGTAGGTTAGTACTCCTCACACCTGGGACTTAAGACCAAGGGCTCTGGTGGTGGTTTGTTTTTTTGAGACAGGATCCTGCTCTGTCACTCAGGCTTCAGGCTGAAGTGCAGTGGCATGAACACAGCTCACTGCAGACTTGACCTCCTGGACTCAAGCAATCCTCGAGGAGCTCAGATGATGGGTGCCTACCACCCCTGGCTAATTTTTTTTTTTTTTTTGTAGTGACGGGGTCTTGCCATGTTACCCAGATTGGTTTTGAAACCCTGTGCTCAAGCCACCCTCCCACCTCAGCCTCCCAAAGCGCTTGGACTACAGGTGTGAGCTGCCACACCTTGCCTTCTTTCTTCCTTTCTTTTTAACCCCAAAGCAGGTCATTTCTGATTATTTTAAATGTGGACTCAGTAGCAATCCCAGGTGTTCTAGGAGGTGGATGTTTACGGTTGCTTTCCTGCCTAATCTTGTCTTTAGTGCCCTGCTGGTCAGTTATGTGTGTGGCACAGGGAGGAGGCAGCCCAAGATGACTGTGTGGGAGAGTGGGCCTGAGCGAGCCCCTGCTCCAAGTCCAGGTCAGGAGGCTGGGTGAGGTGAGACGGACTCAACAGTCGGCCTCCTGCTGTGTGAAGGTGCAGTTCAGGGCCTTCCCAGCCCTGGGCCAATGTGGTCCATATCACGAAGCCTTTCCTGAGTGGTCTGAAGATTTTCTTAAGGGGAACTGCCCAGTCCAGGCACCTCTGGCCATTTGGGGAATGAGGCAGGCCAGCCTCAGCTTGGCCTCGGTGACCAGGCCCCTAGGAGTTGGCACTGAGCTTCAGCTTGCTCCTTTGCAGCCCCGGAGGGCCCAGACCCAGCTGGACCTGGGAGCCTTTGGAGCTGCCAAATTGTTCATGAAATTGTACGTGAAATTCCTGTGTGCTTGGGGCCAGACAAGAGGCTCATGATCAAAGTGTCTGTACCTGCACCTGCCTCCGCCCTCCCCCAGACTCTTCCTGTCTGCATCTGGTTTTTTAAGGTTCTCGTATGCAGAATTGGTTGTGGAAGAGAAATAGCATGGGTGAGATTGCAAGGTGCTTTTTACACACATTCTCACAGAATTCTCTGAACAGCTAACTCTGCAATGAAGGGATTGCTCATCTTATTTTACAGAAATGTTGAGAGAGATTTGGTTTGACATGTCCCAAATCACACAGCTAGTAGGTGGAAGGGCCCAGATGCAAAACAGGTGGTCTGACTCCAGATCACTGCTAGCATGATTGTTTAGTAAGAGCCAGAAATCATGCCAAGAACGTTCCATGCATACCTTATCTAAACCTCCTCGCAGTCCTACAAGGTAAGTGCTATTATTATTATTATCATTTCACAGATGAAGAACTTGAGGCCAAGAGACATTCACTAAGTTGTCCACAGGAATCACACGGGCAGCAGGGTGGGACTGGGTGGGAAGCCAGGCAGTCTGGCCGCAGGACCCATGCTTTCAGCCCCCACACATGCTGTCTTTCTGGATCTCTCTGCCTGCAGCTGCCTCGCCCGAGGCCACACTCACTGAGCCGCGTCTTCCTGCAGTGGCACAACTGCCCGAGTGTCTGTGTGGTACAGGCCAGCAGTGATGGCCAGGCTTGCATTCATGATGAGCTTTGTTCTGCTAGAGCCCCTGTATTCCTAGCCACCATCAGCTCTGCGGAAACGGGCCGTGCGGAGCCGTGCTTTTCCCCTACTGACATGGGAATGACGTGTGGTAGACCTGGGACCAGAACCTGGGCTTCTGATCCTGTAGTTTAGTGTGTTTCCCTCCAAGACAGCGCAGTAACACTGTGCAAAGCCAGTGTTACTTTTGCGTCCTTTGTCACCTTAAGAGATCTCTTTTTTTTTTTTTTTTTTTTGAAACAGAGTCACACTCTGTCACCCAGGCTGGAGTGTAGTTAGTGGCGCAGTCTTGGCTCACTACATCTGCCACCTGGATTCAAGTGATTCTTGTGCCTCAGGTTCCCAAGTAGCTGGGATTACAGGTGCCAGCCACCACGCCCAGCTAATTTTTGTCTTTTTAGTAGAGATGGAATTTCATCATGTTGGCCAGGCAGGTCTTAAGAGATCTTAAGAGATCTCTTGCGTGTCTTAAGGTCTCATGGAGACAGAGCTGCACTCTCCCCAGAGAGGCTACCAGCTCACTAGGTGAAAAGAAGGGAGATTTCCCACTTGTGTGTGTGTGTGTGTGTGTGTGTGTGTGTGTGTGTTGGACAGGGTCTTGCTCTGTCACCCAGGTGTGATCTCAGCTCACAGCAGCATCCACCTCAGCCACCTGATTAGCTGGGACTATAGCTGTGTGCCACTTTGCCTAATTAAAAAAAAAATTTGTTGAGATGTGGTCTTGCTTGTTGCCTAGGCTGGTCTCGAACTCCTGGACTCAAGCAATCCTCCCGCCTTGGCCTCCCAAAGTGCTGGGATTACAAGTGAGAGCCACCACACCCAGCCTCCTACTGTATTTTTGCCATGTTTTCTGTCCCCTCTCCTAATTTTACAGAATGATTTTGCATTTTGTTGGTCTACAGACTTCCATTGGGTAAAGCTTCCAGGGGAGATGGTGCACTTGGGAGAGGAAGAGAAATGATCTTAAGAATGAATACATGGGTGAAGCAGATGGCAAATTTGTCATTTGCAATAGAAAAACTATTTTAAAAAATCAGAGAATGCTAAGTCCTGAACGAGGAATACCATGTGACTGTGAAATACAGACCAGCATAGCACACACTGGTCCATTAATTGGGTCTAGGAACTATGGTAATGCAGTGTCAAGAAAATAAGTGCCTCTATACCAAATAGAGCATCACAAGCCAAATACCCTATTTATCCATCTGAGATATAAAAGGGACTTGATGGGGTGAAACAGTCTTGGGATGGAATAGGAAATATAATAATTTAGTTTCCATTTGAGAGTTGGAAATTGAAGGAGCAAATGTGCAAATCAACTCAGTAATGCAGTTAAAACATCAGCCTTAGATCTTTCAAATTTCTAGTCCAGTACTTTTCACTCCCTATAAAGTGTCAAAGTTATTGCAAGGGCCCATTTATGTTTAATTAAATGTAATGCTAATTTACAACTAGATTTGCTCTGGGCTAGGCAATAGTTAAGTGATACAAACTACCTGGTCCAGCGTATTTCCATAAGCCGAGGGATGGCTGATGACTTACTGCCAGAAAGTGGTTGAGTGGAAGACATTATGCAAATCTTTACAAAAGAAACAGGTTGTGTTCTCTGGGTCAAAACAAGACGGAAGTATGTGAAATGTGTCCACCTGAACTGGAAGAAGCATTTGTTGTCGTTGCCTTCCCTCTGTCGGCCCCAGAGTCCAATTGAAATGCTTTTTCACAGCCTCCCCTCACTCCTCCGAGCGCCTCCCCACTTCAGCCCCTGACTAGCTGTCATCTGTGCCTCCACGGAGTTCTGACGTAACCCACGTGTTCACTAAGTCCTGACCGTGGTGAAGTCCTAGGCTAGATACACTCCAGGTTTACTACTTGTTTCACTGCCCCCACCCCACCCTCCATGAGGAAGAAAGTATTATTGATCCTTTTGTGCTGAGGAGGACAAAGAGGCACAGAGAAGTTAGGTAACTTGCCCAAGGTCACACAGCTAGGGAGGAGTGGGGTCTACGTAGTCTGTCATATGCTGTACATTTCTGACATCTACCACCTGTTCTGTTTAGTTGTATATAAGGCACATTTCCCCTTTGGGATGTGAACTCCTTAAGTTGAGGGCAGGCGCCCCGAGGTGCCTGGTTATAGATCCTCACTAATATCTGTGCCCTGTGGGCAGCCCTGCTCCTGACACTGATGAGGTCTGTACACCCTGCATCCTGTTTGGAAGCTCTAGTACCCCCTGGTGCCTGAGAAGTCTACCTTTATCCCCCAGCTGGCCAATGCCGCAGCCTCCCCAGCTCTTGGGCCCAGATCAGCAGAGCTGAGCCACCCAAGGTAGGAGAGAGCTGCTCCCCACAGCTTTGGCCACATGGGATTCTGAGGGTACTTTGTGGGAGATGTTGATAGCAAGTTTCAAACTGGTGGAAGTGGAGAATGTCTTGATCCAGGAAGCCCAGGCAAAGCACAGGCTTCCCAGCTGAGTCTGAGGGTTGCCAGGCATTACTCCACCAGACCCAGTGGTACAAGTCTGGGCATAGAGCTAGGAAAGTGTACCTTCCAGAGAGGCCATCTGGGAAGCTCCCCATCAGGCGACTCTGGGATTCCAGGGGTCTTGGCTTGCAAGGCTGGAGGGTGGTTGGAGCTCCCTGCAGAGGGCGGCATTTTGCTTTTTGTGCTGTTCATTGCAGGACCAGCGTCTCGGATGGCAGATCTGTGCAATCACACAGGCCCTGGGCTTTGACAGCCTGTATTAGTCCTTACATACCCGACACTGGGAAATTTACAAAACAAAGAAGTTTAATTGGACTTAGGGTTCCACATGGCTGGGGAGACCTCACAATCATGGCAGAAGGCAAGGATGAGCAAGTCACATCTTACGTGGATGGCAGCAGGCAAAGAAAAGAGCTTGTGCAGAGAAACTCCTGTTTTTTAAAACCATCAGAATCTTCTGAGACCCATTCACTCTCATGAGAACAGCAAAGGGAAGACCCACCCCCATGATTCAAACATCTTCCACTGGGTCCCTCCCACAACACATGGAAATTATGGGAGCTGTGAGATGGGATTTGGGTGGTGACATAGAGCCAAGCCATATCAGGGCCTATGCTTGGTTAGATGCCCTTTGGAAATAAATGAAGACCAAGTGAGAACAGGCAAGGGCTCTTTATTCAGAGCTTGCTGTATAGCAAGAGATAGCCACCAGCACTTGCGCTTGGCAGAGACTCAAATGCAGAAGAGTGGAGAAGCTTTACGGGCAAAGGGGAAAGGCTTCGGATGCACCACGATGGGAGGCTGATTGCCTGGGGAAGCTGGGCTTCTAACTAGAAGTGGAGCATCTTATGTAACTGTTTCAGGTGTCTAACTGGCTTGCTTTCAAGTTGGTCTTAAGTTGGAAGCAGGGACAAAATTTAGGGAAGGCTGGGTGCAGTGGCTCATACTTGTAATCCCAATACTTTGAGAGAATGAGGTGGGAGGAGCATTTGAGGCCACGAGTTCATGACCAGCCTGGGCAACATAGAGAGACCACCTCTCTACAAAAAAATTGAAAACATTAGCCAGGTATGATGGCACATGCCAATAGTCCCAGGTACTTGGTGATCGTACCACCTGCACTCCTGGGCAAGAGAGAGAGAAACCTTGTCTAAAAAAAAAAAAAAAAATGAAAACCTGCCAGTTGTTTTATTTATTTATTTATTTATTTTTGAGTTTTGCTCTTGTCGCCCAGGCTGGAGTGCACTGGCATGATCTTGGCTCACTGCAACCTCCATCTCCCAGGTTCAAGTGATCATCCTGCCTCAGCCTCTTGAGTGGCTGGGATTACAGGCACCTGCCACCATCTCAGCTAATTTTTGCATTTTTAGTAGAGATGGGGTTTCACCATGTTGGCCAGGCTGGTCTCGAACTCCTGGCCTCAGGTTATTTACCTGCCTCGGCTTCCCACAGTGCTGGGATTACAGATATGAGCCACTGCCCTGGAAAAGCTGTCAGTTATTAAAGTCTTGGACGTTTTGGGCTAATCATTACAGAAGTTGTTGTTTAGCTTCCTAGGCTGCTACTAGAGATAGCAGTCTGACTTCCTAAAGAATGATGTATAGCAGGCTGGCTTCCTGGGCTGATTACTATAGGTAAAGCATTGGTTTCCTGGGCAAGTTGTGAATCAAAGTTCCGGGTTTTTTTGTTTTGTGCATTTGTTTGTTTTGAGATGGAGCTTTGCTCTTGTCACCCAGGCTGGAGTGCAATTGCTCAATCTCGGCTCATCACAACTTCTGCCTCCCAGTTTCAAGTGAGTCTTCTGCCTCAGCCTCCCAAGTAGCTGGGATTACAGGCATGTGCCATCACACCTGGCTAATTTTGTATTTTTAGTAGAGACAGAGTTTCTCCATGTTGGTCTGGCTGGTCTTGAACTCCCGACCTCAGGTGATCAGCCCACCTCGGCCTCCCAAAGTGCTGGGATTACAGGCATCAGCCATCACTCCCGGCCCAAAGTTCTGTTTATACATAAGGTCTGACCATTGTGCATGTGCATACTCAGTCTCAATCTGATGTCACTGTCTTGAAATTCTAACAAGGGGATTTTCATTTTAAGCTGGGCCCTGTGAAAGACAGCCATTCCTGGGCTCACCTTGGCACTGATAAACAAGGAAGCTTCCTTGACACCGTGGCTTTGGGCGGACACCTGATCCGCCTGCAGTTCTCAAGCTTTCTCTTAGAATGGGAGATGATTTGTCACTAAGTACTGAGGGCCTCCTAGCTGCACCCAGGTGCCCCTCCAGGGCTGGCAGGAGCTGTGTTTTCTGCATCTGGGCATGGCCAGGACCTTCTGGGCAGTGTGAGGACTCAGAGAATGCAGGTTGAAGCCAACGTCTGCCCGGGGCCAAATCTCACTAACTCAGATCCCATTCATTTTAAATACGGAAGATTTGATCTATTTTTGAAAAAATAAAACAATAAAGATTTGCTCATCAAATGTACTGTGCAAAAAGTTTGCAGGCACGAGCAATATTTAATGTCAAGAGCAAAACTTTCAAGGACCTGCAGAGTACCGTATGATACAAACCCATCACCTTTTAAGTATAAAAATTGAGTTTCAGTGCATTGTTTGCTGTTCATGAAGTGGCTCTTCCTGCCCTCTACTTGGAGACTTCACCTACTCAGGGAGCCCCGAAATACTCAAAAGCAAGAAAACCAAATCTTTTTATGGTGATTTGCTAATTGTGGGTCCCTGAAAAAAGCAGCAGGGCTTTTGCAGCCCTCAGACTAAAGTGCTTCTGTTTTTCTCATTGCTTCCCTAGGCTTCCACAGTCTAGCACACGTGGGCACCCAGCCTTCCCCGCAGAACCTGCTCCCTCCCTTCCTCCTCTGGCCCAGTCCTCAGCCAGTGCAAGCCACCTCCCTGCACATCCCTCACCACCCCACACCTGGTGCCAATCAAAAGCTCTGGAGACAGACGCAGCAGGTTCTGAGCCCACACTGCCACTTAGCAGCCGTGAGACCTTAACTAGGCTACTTAACCCACTCCCAGTCTGATTTTCCTCACTGTGAGATGGCGACAGTGATCCTAGCCTGCATAGCATCCAGGTGAGAGCTACAGATGATAATGAGATGATGAGATAATGTGTGTGTAACGTGCTGGCCACATGCAGGAACTCAGCGATGTTGCTCTCACTCGTTTACCTGGTTAGCTCTACGTAGGCATCCTCACACCCCGTAGCTTTGGTTAAATTTTTCTTCCTGGTCAAAGCAGATTTCCCTCTTGAACTGTCATCTCTGACATCAGCTCTGGCTTTGAATCCCCTCCAGCCTCTCAAAGGATGAACGCTTTTCTCCATGGAGTGTATTCAAGAGAATGTTCCCTAGGTGCCATTGGCAGCTGCCAAGGATGACTTTCCCCAACTTTTGGAAAAACAGTAATATGGGCTGGAGACGTATGTGGCCTCCCAAGGTGGTTATTTGCAAGGGGAAGGGCTCACTGGCAGACACAGTTCTGAAGGAGGGTTTTGGACAAAGTCCCTTTGCCATCTGGCCGCAGCTCTAACTAAGGCAGAGTGTTGGGGAATGACCAGGATCAGAATAAATGGTGCCAGGCACTAACTAGCAGCCATGTGCACTGTGCCTCTCTCTGCCCCCCGGTGTTTTCCCTGCCGGGCCCCATGCTGCCATCAGTTTGAAGACCCTTGCACCTGGCTGGCACCCATGTGGGTGATGCATGGAACAATGTGGCTACGCCATTTTTGCAAACACTTGGTGCTCACCTTGGCTCACAGTGGCCAGAGAGAAACAGTAAGTGCTTACTAAATGCCTTTGCCTGACCATGTGCTTCACTGCCTGGCCTGGCTTTCTTGTAACCCCCATCACGACTGCCCTGACTTTAATACTTGGCAGTCTTCACAAAAGACTCTGGGAAGCTGAAACAATACCTGAGTTATGAATCAGAAAACCAGGTGCAAAATGGACTTTTAAAAGTGGAACCAAACCCAACTTTCGGCTCGAGTGTTTTTCAAACATCACGATCTGTCTTCTTAAAATCACCAGCAGAGGGCTGGGTGCCATGGTTCATGCTTATAATTCCAGGGCTTTGGGAGGCTAAGGCAGGAGGATCACTTGAGCTCATGATTTCGAGATCAGCTTGGGCAACAAGGGAGACCCCACCTCTATAAAAAATATAAACAATTAGCCAGGTGTGGTGGTGCACGCCTGTGGTCCTGTTGCACCTATAGCTACTGGGGACACTGAGGTGGGAGGATCACTTGAGCCCAGGAGGTCATGGCTGCAGCGAACTATGATCGCACCACTGTACTCCAGCCTAGGCAACACAGTGAGACCTTGTCTCTAATTATTTTTTTGAGACAGAGTCTTGCTCTGTGGCCCAGGCTGGAGTGCTCTGATGCCGTGATAGCTCACTGCAGCTTCAACCTCCCAGGCTCAAGCAATTCTCCCACCTCAGCTTCCCAAAGTGCGGGGATTACAGGTGTGTCACTATGCCCAGCTCTAAAAACAAATCGCCTGGGAGAAAGCCACAAAAATAATGTATTACATGAAACAGACAAGTCTTTCGATTTGCTCTGGGCAGGCCTGGTTGCTTTCTATGTCTGGAGCGGCCAGAGCTGGGACCTGCTTCACCGTCACCCGGAGTTCCCTTTGCCTCTGCTTCCTGGATCTTGTGCCTTCCCATTCTGAGTCAGCTTCCCTGTTTGGGGAAGCACATCTTCCAGAAGCTTCTTAAGAAAGGGTACTAGCTAGACGTGGTGACTCACACCTGTAATCCCAGCACTTTGGGAGGCCAAGGTGGGAGGATCACCTGAGGTTAGGAGTTTGAGACCAGCCTGGCCAACCTGGTGAAACTCCGTTATCTACTAAAAATACAGAATTAGCTGGGCGTGGTTTCTCACGCCTGTAATCCTAGCTACCCGGGTGGCCGAGGCAGGAGAATCACTGGAACCCAGGTGGCGGAGGTTGCAGTGAGCTGAGATTGGGCTATTGCACTCCAGTTTCACAAAAAGAGAGAAACGTCTTCTCAAAACAAAACAAAACAAACAAAAAAACCAAAGGGTACATGGGAGGTCAACTTTCTGAGACGCCTTGTCTCTGAAAATGCCTTTATTTTTAGTTCAAGAGAGTTTGGTTGGGCACATATTTCGCAGTTAGAACGTGCCCTCAGAATGTTGCCGGCAGTGCTCTGTCACACCCTCGCTCTCGGCATTGGTGTCCCCGTCCTCCATCAGTGATGACCTGGCTTTCGTTTTCTTCTCTGGATGTGTTTAGGATTCACCCTGTTTTCCCCAGGTTTCTGAGATTCTGGAATGATATTGTCTTCATGTGGGCCTAGCTTCACTTACTTACTGGGCCTTTAGTGACCTTTTGTTTGAAAAATACTGCATAATTTGCTAGAAATTCCGCCTGGCCAATGGGTGCTCATAAACTAGTTTCATTTCTTTTCTTTCTTTCTTTTTAAAATTATTTTATTTTTAAAGTTCTGAGATAACATGTGCAGGGTGTGCAGGTTTTGTACATAGGTAAACGTGTGCCATGGTGGTTTGCTGCACCTAACAACCTGTCACCCAGGTATTAAGCCCAGCATGCAGTAATTAACTCTTCTCCCTAATGTTCTCCCCCCGTCACCCTCCCCCAGCAAGCCCCAGTAACTGTTGTTCCCCTCCTCATGTCCATGTGTTCTCATTGTTCAACTCGCACTGAGCTGAACTGTGCAATAGCGTGATCTCGGCTCACTGCAACCTCTGCCTACTGGGTTCAAGAGATTCTCCCTGCCTCAGCCTCCTGAGTAGCTGGGATTACAGGCACCCGCCACCACACATAGCTAATTTTTGTATTTTTAGTAGAGATGGGGTTTCACCATGTTGTCCAGGCTGGTCTTGAACTCCCAACTTCAGGTGATCCATCCACCTCAGCATCCCAAAGTACTGGGATTACAGGCATGAGCCACCATGTCCAGCTGATCTCATTCCTTTTTATGGCTACATAGTATTCCTTGGTGTTTATGTACCAGATTTTCTTTATCCAGGCTATCACTGATGGGCATTTGGGTTGATTCCATATCTTTGCTATTGTGAAATGTGCTGCAATGAACACACACCTGCATGTGTCTTTATAATAGAACAATTTATATTCCTTTGGGTATATACCCAATAATGGGATTGCTGGGTCAAATGGTATTTCCAGTTCTAAATCTTTGAGGAATCACCACACTGTCTTCCACAGTAGTTGAACCAATTTACATTCCCACCAACAGTGTAAGAGTGTTCCTATTTCTCCCCAACCTTGCTAGCATTTCTTGCTTCTTGACTTTTTAATAATTGCCATTCTGGGCCAGGCCTGGTGGCTCACTCCTGTAATCCCAGCCCTTTGGGAGACAGAGCTGGGAAGATCACAAGGTCAGGAGTTTGAGACCAGCCTGACCAACATGGCGAAACGCTGTCTCTACTAAAAATACAAAAATTATCCAAGCGTGGTGGCAAGTGCCTGTAATCCCAGCTACTTGGGAGGCTGAGGCAGGAGAATTGCTTGTTCTTGGGAGGTGGAGGTTGCAGTGAGTTGAGATTGCACCACTGCACTCCAGCCTGGGCAACAGACTGAGACCCTGTCTCAAAAAAATAATAATAAAATAAAATAAATAAGTGCCGTTGATGACTGGTGTGAGATGGTATCTCATTGTGGTTTTGATTTGCATTTCTCTAATGATCAGAGATGTTGAGCTATTTTTTATATGTTGTTGGCTGCCTGTATGTCCTTTTTTGAGAAGTGTCTGTTCATATCCTTTGCCCACTTTTTAATGGGGTTATTAGTTTTTTTCTTGTAAATTTTCTTAAGTTCCTTGTAGATTTCTTTGTCAGATGGATAGATTGCAAAAATGTTCTCCCATTCTGTAGGTTGTCTGTTTGTGCTAATGATAGTTTCATTTGCTGTGCAGGAGCTCTTTAATTAGATCACATTGGTCAATTTTTGCTTTTGTTGCAATTGCTTTAGGCAATTTCATCACAAAGTCTTTGCCCATGCCTGTGTCCTGAATGGTTTTGCCTAGATTCTCTTGCAGGGCTTTTACAGTTTGGGGTTTTACCTTTAAGTTTTAATCCATCTTGAGTTAATTTTTGTGTAAGCTGTAAGGAAAGATCCAATTTCAATTTTCTGCATATGGCTAGCCAGTTCTCCCAGCACTATTTATTAAAAAGGGAATCCTTTCCCCATTGCTTTTTTTTGTCTTGTTGAAGATCAGGTGGTTGTAGGTGTGTGGCTTTATTTCTGACTTCTCTATTCTGTTACATTGCTCTATGTGCCTGTTTCTGTACAAGTACCATGCTTTGTGATTACTGTGGCCTTGTAGGGAATCAAAGAGGACACAAGCAGATGGGAAAACATTCCATGCTCATGGATAGGAAGAATCAATATCGTGAAAATGGCCATACTGCCCAAAGCGATTTATAGATTCAATGCTATTCCCATTTACCATTGACATTCTTCAATGTCAGTGAATTTGTGTGAGCTGATTGTCTTTTTAAAAAGTCTCTTCTCTCCTATTTTTGCTCTATTTGCCTTTTCATTGTATTTTCAAGAGGAGTTAGGAAAAACTATTTTAAAATTCATATGGAACCAAAAAAGAGCTTGCCTAGCCAACACAATCCTAAGCAAAATGAACAAAGCTGGAGGTATCACACTAACCTGATTTTATTTCTTTTTTTTTTTGTCAAAGTCTTATATTGCATCCAACCTACGGTTGCAACTCAAGCATGATTTGCCACACTCAGACTGTGAGGAAATACCTGTTTACTATCTGATTCAGCCAAGAAGCTGTTCACATCATTGATGAACAAGTATACTTCTGACATGAATGGGAGTTGATGTGTTTGTTTCTGTTAAGGAGTAAGATTAAAGTGAGACGTCAATGGTATGTGTCAGACATATAAACATAGACATAAATTCACAGGTAAGCATAGGCATAAACTCAAAAGCATAGATCATTGTAACGTGTTGTAAAATGTAGTAAAATAATTAAGGAGTTATAATTTTGCACATTCATTACATTTGTTTTTAATATAATTTAGTTAATTATAAGTTTATGGCTTTTTTGTGTGTGTGTATTTTTTTGTAGAGAGGGATTTTGCCGTGTTGCCCAGGCTGATCTTAACCCCCGGGCTCAAGTAATCTGCCTGTCTTGGCCTCCCAGAGTGCTGGGACTTACTGAGGCGAGAGCCACAGTGTCCAGTCTGCAATGTATTAATAATTTTTTTCTTTCTTTTTTTCTTTTGAGATAGGGTCTCACTCTGTCACCCAGGCCAGAGTGCAGTGCCACAGTCACGACTCACTGTAGCGTTGACCTCCCAGGCTCAGGTGATTCTCCCACCTCAGCCTCTCGAGTAGCTGGGACTACAGGTATGTGTCACCATGGCTGGCTAGTTTTTGTATTTTTAGCAGAAACAGGGTTTTGCCATGTTGCCCAGACTGGTCTTGAACTCCTGAACTCAAAAATGAGCCAATATCACCAGATATCTCAAGTAAATTTCTTACGTGGAAAGCAAAACAACGTGGAGGAAACTGGTGATGAATGAAAGTGAAAACTAAACACAGCACACACACACAAACCAATCCCCCATATTTTCAGGAACATGAGACAAGATATTGTATCCAAGAAACAAGAACAAGATCTACAGGAAGAAGGAAGAGGAAAAGAGTCACGGCAATCAAGGAACAAGGAAAAGCTAGAAAATTGAAATATGCTAGAAAAAAATGAAAATTAATGGAAAGGTTAGAACACAGAAGTTGAGGAAATCTTCCAGAAAATACAATGAAAAGGCAAATAGAGCAAAAATAGGAGAGAAGAGACTTTTTAAAAAGACAATCAGTTCACACAAAATCCAAAGAAAAAGAGCAGAGAGAACAAAGAAGATAATAACAATAAATATCTCCGGAACTGAAGGACGTAGGTTCCAGCCGGAAGGGGAAGTTCCAGCTATCCTGTTCCGGCTCCTAAAGTCACTTTTTTTTTTTTTTGAGGTGGAATTTTCCTCTTGTTGCCAAGGCTGGAGTGCAATGGCACAACCTTGGCTCACTGCAACCTCTGCCTCCCAGGTTCAAGAGACTCTCCTGCCTCAGCTTCTGAGTAGCTGGGATTACAGGCACTCACCACCATGCCCAGCTAATTTTTTATGTTTTTAGTAGAGACAGGATTTCACCATGTTGGCCAGGCTGGTCTCGAACTCCTGACCTCAGGTGATCCACCTGCCTCAGCCTCCCAAAGTGCTAGAATTACAGGCATGAGCCACTGCACCTGGTCCTGGAATGTAATTTTTAAATAGTATTTAATAACTGACTTGCAAAATATCTGAAAATTTAAAGTGACTCTAGGATGCCGCGCGTGGTGGCTCATAGCTAGCCTGGCTAACTGGGGCGTGGCTGGTCTAGGATGGCCTTGTCTAGGACATCTTGACTTTGTTCAATTTGGCCTTGTGGATTTATATACTTAAAAAAAAAATCCTCATACTCTCATTTTAGCGGTATTTTACACCAGGTAGAGGTAAATAAGTCTATGTAATCTGCCATTACGAGTAACCAGAAGTCTCGCAATTACTTTTCTTTTTCTTATCACAACAAGCAGGAAGGAACTGGCTGGTTGAAGAAATTGAAAGAACTGTGTGGTTGGAGGCAGAAAGTACTGGGGGACAGTGGCATGCGATGAGGTAGGCAAGGGCTAGATCATGCAGCACTTTGCAGCCAGGTTGAGGATTTTGTATTTTCCTTCTTTTTTTTGAGACAGACTCTTGCTCTGTCACCCAGGCTGGAGTGCTGTGGTGCGATCTTGGCTCACTGCAACCTCGGCCTCCTGGACTCAAGTGATTCTCCTGCCTCAGCCTCCCAAGTAGCTCGGATTACAGGCGCACACCACTACACCCAGCTAATTTTTGTATTTTTAGTAGAGATGGGGTTTCACCATGTTGGCCAGGCTGGTGTCAAACTCCTGACCTCAAGTGATCCACCCGCCTTGGCCTCCCAAAGTGCTGGGATTATGGGCGTGAGCCACAGCACCCGGCCTGCATTTTCCTTTAAGAGCATTAGAAAGCTAATGAAGCAGTTTATGAGGAGCAGAGAGATGATCAGATCAGCATTCCCTCCAGACCTCTGGGCCTGCTGTGAAGCCTAAATTGGGAGAGTCATGAGTGGATTTGGAGGCATCGTTAGATGGTATTGTAAGAGTCTAGCCAACAGATGGTGGCTTGGACTCAGGTGAAGGAGGGAGCAGAACTGAACAGGTGATTGGGTGAGGAGGTAGGGGGAGAGAGATTTCTATGGCTCCCAGGTTGGGAGAGGTTGGCAGGATGGTAGAGATTTGTTTTGTTTAGTAGTGGGGATGGGGACAGAAAAAAAAAATCCAGCTTGAATGTGGACACATTGAATTGGAGGTGCCTTTGATATGTCCAAAGGGAGGTGTTTGTTCTCTGGGGGCACTCAGAAGACTGATCTAAATTGGAATCTAAATTTGGAAATCAGCCTGAGTGTGATGAGGTCTCCTGACGAGAGAGCAGAGGGTAGGAAGGGAACGGGCCCTTACGTGACCATAGGCCTCCCGGATGCAGGACTTTGGAAAAGGAATGAGCCTTGGAGAGAAAACCAAGAACGGGCAGCTGGGGAGGGGGATGCCTGGGGCGTGGGTGTCAGAGAAGCCAATCATGGGGTTTTCAAGGAGGAGAGGTGGTTAACCACGAAGACCCTGAGAGGCCCAGCAAGATGGGAGCGAAAACTTCCCAATGAGTAATCCCATGGGGCAGGTGTGGCTCATCCCTTAAACCCAAGTCTCTGCCTCTCGCCGTCATTTTCATTTTCTTCCATGACTGACAAGCTCACCCTCCAAGCTGCAGTATTTCTATGCCGGCTGCGCCTTGCTTTCATGTGCCGGGGGCTCTTCCCTCTACGCTGGGTCAGTAAGACTGACCAGCAACAAATGTGTGCAGACACTGCGGCCTCCATTCTGCCATCACTGTGCTGCTGCTGACAGTATTTCTGGACTGTGTCTCTGGTGACAGTCACGGTGCCAGGCACTTTGTGAGCCCCGTCTTGAAGCCTTGCAACAATACTTTGATCACCATTTCGCAGCTGAGTAAACTGAGGCTGAGTGGAAACTGACTTGCCCGATGTCACACTCCTGGTGAGAGGTTCTGCAGGATCCCTAGACATCTCAACAACCTGAATGTCCTTTTTAATATCACATTGTCATTAGTGATGACGATGGAGTCTCACTCCCATGGAGTGTCTCAGCATCGCTGCATTGACTCACAGCGCCTAATATTTCCGGTCCAGCTGTTAGAGAAAATGCCTCATGCTTTGCATTCTCAGACCTGCTGGAACTCCACAGGGGTTTGTCACAAGGCTAAGCAGTCACGGGTCTTTGGGTTTGAGGCTGAGCTAAAGAGAACCATCAACTCTCCATTTCCTTCCACTTCCTTTGTCACTATAGTCACGAGATTCTCATTGTTCCTTCCCCTCCCATCCCCCCAAAAAGTTGATTAAAAACAGTAGGCCTCTGGGCCGGGCTCAGTGGCTCACTTTGGGAGGCTGAAGAGGGTAGATCACCTGAGATCAGGAGTTCAAGACCAGACTGGCCAACATAGCAAAACCCTGTCTCTACTAAAAATACAAAAATTAGCCGGGCATGGTGGCAGGTTTCAGTAAGCCCAGCTACTCAGGAGGATGAGACGCAAGAATCACTTGAACCCAGGAGGTGGGAGTTGCAGTGGGCCCAGATTGTGCCACTGCACTCCAGCCTGGATGACAGAGCAAGACTCTGTCTCAAAACAAACCAACACACACACACACACACACACACACACACACACACACACACACAGAGAGTAGACCTCGTGCTTGCTTTTGAAATCCCACCACCTGTGAGGCTGTGGTGCCGGGGCTGCAGGACTCCGACTGCCCAGATGTGAGGCCTGGCCTCTCTCCTACTTCCTGTGAGATCTTGGGCACATCGCGAAGCCTCTGCTGCCTCAACCGTGAACTGGGAAGACCAGTGGACGGAATCTCATGGGTTTTTGGAGAATTACATAACTTAATGGATGTAAAAGCGTTACACAACAGATGCGAAGCTTTTAGAAGGCTCCTTGCATTCACAGAGAGAGCACTCAGCAGTGTCAACGGCCCATGCTCCCACTCTGGGCAAGAGAACAGGCTGAGAACCCCGGCTCTAGACTGCCAGGGGTCGACTCTCCTTCATCACACAATGCCCGGGGCCTAGAGTAAGTTACTTGATTTTTCCATGCCTCAGTTTCCCCACATGTACTCTAAGGATTATAATGCTACCTGCTGCAGAAGTTTGTTGTGAATATTGAATGAGTTAAGAGATGTGACGGGCTTACCACAGTGCTGGCGTTTGCCAGACACCCCGGCGTTCGCTGCTGCTTCCATGACAATGACATGGGATTCTGTGCACAGGGCTTTCCTGTACGTAGCGCTCCAATGAGTGCTTACAGAATTAGGTGAGGGCCTCTCCCAGAAACTGAGCAGCTAAGATCAGATCAAGATAGAAAAGCTGTGATAGACGTGAAATGAAGACACACGCTGAGTCTTTTTTTATTACTTATGTGAGGGCATTCATACATTTAGCCAGCAGCTGTGTGATTTTTATACACCTCCAAGCTAGAAATGGGTCTTCTTCCTTTCATAATTAACATTTAATTTCTTCCTAATTTTCAAAGTGATATATATTTGTGGTCGAAAATGTGAAAAATACAGAAAAGCAAAGAACAAAATCACTCACAATCCTCTTAGCTCGAGACACTTTTGTCTGTGTATCCATCCGGTTTTTGTCACACACTTATAAATATTTTAGCAGCATTGAGATTATACAGTACATATGATTTTGTAAATTACTCTTCTACTTATCAGTATATTGTGGGCTGGGCTTGGTGCCTCACACCTGCAATCCCAGCACTTCGGGAGGTCAAGGCAAGAGGATCACCTGAGGTCAGGAGTTCAAGACCAGCCTGGCCAACATGGTGAAAGTTTGTTTCTCCTAAAAATACAAAAAGTAGCCAGGCATGGTGGTGAGTGCCTGTAGTTCCCGCTACTAGGGAAGTGGAAGCTGGAGACTCACTTGAACCCGGGAGGTGGATGTTGTAGTAAGCCAGGATAGCACCATTGCATTCCAGCCTGGGCCACGGAGCAAGACTCCATCTCCAAAAAACCAGCCAACCAACAAATCAACCAAACAAACAGACAAACAAACAAACAAACAAACAAAGCCCAGTATATTGTGACGTGATTTTCAGGGGACTCTTAGATATCTTTGTATCTCTTGTTGATTTTTAGAGCAAAGTTTTGCCCTCTTGTTCAAGGTTTCTCCATCTTAAGTTGTTATTATAATGCTTTCACTGTTAAATTTCTTTTTCAAAAAAAAAGTTATTTTACTGTAGCTTTGGGGGAGCCTGTGAAGGTTTGTTACTTGGGTGTATTGTGTAATGATGGGGATTGGATTCCTAGTGTACCCATCACCCAAATAGCCAACATCATACGCTTGAACTTTCAAACTTCATTCTCCCCCACTCCTCTCTTTTGGAGACCCCAGTGTCTATGATTTCCATCCATATGTCCATGCACATCCATTGCTTAGGTCCCACTTATAAGTTAGAACATGCGGTATTTGATTTTCTGTTTCTGAGTTATTTCACTTAGGATAATGGCCCCCAGTCCCAACCAAGTTGCTGCAAAAGACATGACTTCTTTTTTTTTTTTTTTTTTTTTTTTTTGAGACGGAGTTTCGCTCTTGTTACCCAGGCTGGAGTGCAATGGTGCCATCTCGGCTCACCGCAACCTCCGCCTCCTGGGTTCAGGCAATTCTCCTGCCTCAGCCTCCTGAGTAGCTGGGATTACAGGCATGCACCACCATGCCCAGCTAATTTTTTGTATTTTTAGTAGAGACGGGGTTTCACCGTGTTGACCAGGATGGTCTCGATCTCTTGACCTCGTGATCCACCCGCCTCGGCCTCCCAAAGTGCTGGGATTACAGGCTTGAGCCACCGCGCCCGGCCCGACTTCATTTTTTATGGCTGTGTAGTAGTCTCTCTCTCTCTCTCTCTCTCTCTCTCTGTGTGTGTGTGTGTGTGTATAATATAGATACCACATTTTCTTTATCCAGTCAATCACTGATGGACATGTTGGTTGGTTCCATGATTTTGCTACTGTGAATAGTGCATAAACACACAAGTGCAGGTATCTTTTTGGTGTGATGATCTCTTTTCCTTTAGGTAGATACCCAGGGGTGGCATTGCTGGGTTGTTCAATTTTTAGTTCTTTGAGGAATCTCCATACTGTCAAACTTAAGTTATTTATGGCCTCCTTTACAGGTAACAGTTCATAGACTCCTAAGAATCTTCCATCAGTGAACATTTGGAACATCCTCAGGCCCCAGTTTGAGAAACAGTGCATTGGATAGGTTGATAGATGGAAACCAAACGAATAAATATGGGCAGCAGACAACTGCTTTGGCAGAGACTTATTTGGGTCTCTGAAAGTCTTCCTTTATGTTGGATGAGGCTCATGACAGTGATTCATATCTGCAGGTGCAGGCATGGTCTGGACCAACAGCCAGCCACATGCTGTTCCTGCCATTTGCCATCTGCACTGTGTTTTGACTCCTTTTTCAACTCCTATTTGCAGTACCATAGCTGTTTCCAGCTATCACTGACTCTAGTCATCAGCCAGGCTTCTCAGCCAACCTGAAAATATGCCAGATTGTCCATACATTTCCAATCCACCATGATGTTTAAAATATTCATCCTGTATTTCTATTAAAATCATAGAGTTTTAAAATCTTTTTATCAAAGGATCCATTAAGAAAAGGAAGCAAAGTATCACTATATAGTTTGAGAAATGATCACTTATAAAGTGAAAACACCCAGATGATCAGCCCTCAGGTCAAGAAGCAGAATATTATCAAGATCTCAGAAGCCTACTTTATGCCCCCTCCTCAAAAGGTAACTGCCATGCTGACCATATCTTTTGTCTGGCTTTGAACTTCCTATAAGTAGACTTATCCTCACTATACATGTATTTTTGTGTCTGTGTATTTACTTTCTTACCCAACATTATCTTTGTAAGATCCATCTGGGTTGTGTGTAACAGCAATCTGTTTATTCTAATTGCCTTACATATTCCATTGCTTGAGTATGCCACAATTGATTTATCGATTCTGTTGATGGGTATTGGGTTGTTTTTGTTATTAGGTTATTAGGAATATGCTCCTATGACATTCTTGTACCTTTATTTTGGTGCATATGTGTAAGTATTTCTGTTGAGTATGTACCTAGGCTTGGGTCATAAGGTGTATGGCAACAGTTTTTTCAAAATGATTGAGCCATTTACACTCCCACCAGCAGTGTCTGAGGGTTTCAGTTGAACCATCTATTTGCCAAGACTTGGTATTACCCATCTCTTTCATTTTAGCCATTCTGTTTGGTGTGCAGTGGTATCACATTGTGGTTTTACTTGCATCATATGATCATAAGTCATTAGACGACTTATGACATTGAGCACGTTTTCATATGTTTATTGGCCATTTGTAAATCCTTTTTTTGCAAAGAGCCAATTCAAGGATCTTGCCTGGGAAAGGAGGAAGAGGATGAAGGCCAGAGAAAGGCAAAGGTAAAGCAGGGAGAACTTTGAGATTCACCATTTTACTGAAAACTTTTGGTACCTGCAAGTAATGATTCTGGAGTCACTGGGATGTTATTCTGTGATGTCTGTAGCTGGAAAATTCCTTTGTATGACATGATGCCTGTGGGGAGGCTCTCTATTGCTCTCTATTGCTCTCTATTGTTCCTTGCTGGAACACGCAAGGAATACATTAGAGAGTGTTCCTTGGCCTGGCTCACAGAAAGGCTATTGCTTGTCTTAGGTCATTTGAGTTCCTAGCTTCCACCACCAGTTTTAGTAGACCTTTACCTTGCAATCAAGTCATAGATTATAGTACTATTGAACCTATATGAATCAGCCCCTCAGGGCCTAGGTCACATTTGATTAGAAGCAAGTCTCATTAAAGTACATTTTCTCCCCATGTGATGTTTATGAAAATGATGAAATTCAGTACCTCTTTTCTACTTCTCTGTATTTCAAATCAACCAGATAATTTCCCCTTTTTGAAGGCTGCTGCAGTGTAAATGGAAAAGCTCATGATTCAGGCGCAGACTATATCAGTTTAATTCCCAGTGCTAAATATAGTTGTGTATTTTCAGTAAGTCACTTTACCTTTTTGAGACTTAACTGCTTGCCTATAAAATGGGTACATCTATCTTACAAGGATAGAATTCAGATAATTGATGCAAAAGCAAACTATAAACCTCAGGTTACTACACCAATCAATATTATTATTTATATTAAAGTTTGGGACCTACAGAAAGAGATCTTGGAAAACTGTAGGACTGGGAGCCAGAGGCCATGGAAGATAGGGAAGGAGGTGAAAGTGGGAAAAATTACACCCTGGAAACCCAGTGACCAAGTCTCAACTCCTGGCTGGCTTGCCTCAAAAGCTGGAGCCTCAGCATCTGTTAGTGAAGGAGCCAGTGCAGAAATTCCTCTGACCACTAGAGGGAGGCATACATTAGGTTGGGCATCAGACGGGCCTCTATTACATTTAACAAAGATCCTCATGGTGCCTGCCGCTTTGATTTCACATCTGTAGGTCTGAAAAAAGCACTTAGCCTGACACTACTCTTGATTTTAAAAAATTATCTTCTTCAACATCATCACCACTTCCATCATCATCCTAGTGTTTGCCTACCTGTCCATTAGTCTTGTTATCTCTTTAAGAAGTGAAACAATCGCCTTTAAATTCACAATTCACAATGAGAAAAATAATTTTCTAACAATCCACAGCCTGTGTCCACCCACCAGGATTTCTTTTATCTGTAGTGCAATTACATGAAGTGCCAACTTTTAAATCACAAGTTGGTCGTCCTACCCACGTCCACCAGAGGACAGGCCTGCCTTGGAGGGGAGCCTTGTGGCCAGGGCTGGGCAAAGCCCTTCTCTTGTTGCGTTTGATTTCTTCAGAAGGAGAACACCAAGGCCATGTGAGAGTCAAGCTTGAAAAAAAATCTGTTTATTTTTGGAATTTCTGATAAGGCCAAAAACAGGAAAAAGAAAAAGCTGAACATTCAGCAGATTCATTTTACTGATACTGATGTTGCTAACTTCTCTGGGAAAATTCAACTCAGACAACTCCTCGGTGATAAGAAAGCAGTGTTCCCACACATTTCTCAATTCCTGGAGGAGGGCAAGGCAGAGGATGACACATGTTTCTCCTGGAGGAAAGGGCTCAATCCTGGAGTCAGCTGGGTCAGCCTGAAACCTCCCCTCCGGTGGGGCTCACTCCCACCTCTGCCTGACATCCAGGTGGAGCCCTGCTAGGAAGCTGGTGGGGTCCTGGTGCCTGCTCCACCCCCTGGACTTCCTAGCCCTCTGCCCGGGCTCCCCCAAGCTATGAGGAAGTACTTGGGGGTCAGGAGTAGCTCAAGAGCATCCTGGCAAGTTTAGAAAATTTCACTTTTCAGGCTGAGCATGGTGGCTCCTGCCTGCAATCCCAGAACTTTAGGAGGCAGGCAGATCACCCGAGGTCAGGAGTTCAAGACCAGCCTGGCCAACATAGTGAAACCCTGATTCTACTAAAAATACAAAAATTAGCCGGGCATAGTGGCAGGTGCCTGTAATCCCAGCTACTCAGAGGCTGAGGCAGGAGAATCAGTTGAACCCAGGAGCTGGAGGTTGTAGTGAGCCAAGATCACGCCACTGCACTCCAGCCTGGGTGACAGAGTCAGTGAGATTTTGACTCAAAAACAAAAGAAAAATAAAATTTTACTTTTCTTTCATATATTCAGGCATTGGCTTTAAAGATAATTCACATTCTCATGTCTGTCACTTTAAGGGTAATATTAAGAGAAATAAAACTCAGGAGATGTGGCTGATTTCTGCTGACTGTTTCCTTTATTCAGCCAGTATTCCCGGGTGTGTACCATGAACCAGGCTCTATGCCGGCTCCTGCAGATGCAAGATGAAGAAGACTTTGCCCTTGCCCTTGAGTGGCAGGAGAGGACACAGATGGGCAAGCACCTAGATGAGATGAGAGGTGTGGGGGTTGGGCTCAGCTCTGCCTGTGGGAGCCTGGGAAGGCTTCATCAGGAGGTGGCGCTCAAGCCCAACCAAAAATATGGGGAAGTCGTTCCCCAGACTGACAAAGTAGGAAAGGGCATTTCAGACAAAAGCACAGTGTGTGCAAAAGCTTGGAGGTGTCAATGATTGGGTCACCTCCTCCGACTTGTAAGTCAGGTCAAGTGTAGTTGGGGTGTTCTTGGGGAGAGAGACAAGAAGTCTGGCCAGAGAGGTGGGCAGAGATCATGGAAAGATGAGATGCCACACTAGGAAGTTATGGTGTCATTTATTCATTCAACAAACACTGAGTGCCTCCATCATGCCGTCATCACTGTGGGCGCTGATCAATACCCAAGTCTTGCCCTTATGGTCTTACATTCTAATGGCGAGGGAAGTATAGATGATGATCAGGTACACAAATACATGAGCAAGTTAATTTCACATAACAAGACAGCTTATAAAGAAAGGTGAGGCAGGTTAAGGAGCTAGAGAGAAAGGAAGAGGGAAGAAGTTGCTATCTAGGTTAGCAGGGAATTTGAGAAGAGATCTGAGTGAGGTGAGAGAGGAGGCTGGGGGAATATCTGGGATTGTGGGGGGTGGAGGTGAGTTGGGGGCACCAGAGGGCAGGAACAGCAGCATTCCTAAGGTGCGCAGAGGTGCAGGGGACAGTTTCATAAACCACAGAGGACATGGTAAGTCATGTTTTATCCTAAATGAGATGGGACATCGCTGGAGGATTTTTGTTTGTTTGAGACAGGGTCCTGCTCTGTCTTCCAGGCTGGAGTGCAGTGGCACAATCATAGCTCACTGCAGCCTCTACTTCCTGGACACAAGCAGTTCTCCCACCTCTGCCTCCTGAGTAGCTGGGACCGCAGGTGTGCACCACCACACCAGGCTAATTATTTTTATTTTATTTTTTGTACAGACTCGAAGTCTTGCTTTGTTGCCCAGGCTGGTCTTGAACTCCTGGGCTCAAGCCAGCCTCCCACCTCAGCCTCCCAAAGTGCTGGGATTACAGGTGTGAGCCATCATGTCTGGCCCACCACTGGAGCATTTTAAGCAGAGGAAGAACATGAGCCGATTTCTGTAGTAAAGGAATCACTCACAGCTGTGTTAAGAATCAACTGTAGGGAACACTGGGCTGAATGAGGGAATCTGGTGAGAAGCCTATTGCAATAACCCAGAAGGAGCTGCTTCTGGATGGGGAGGGGTGGTGGCCATGGAGTGATGAGAGGTTGTCAGGTTCTGCATACCTCATCCTCCAGCTCAGTGGCTCTCAAAGTGGGGTCACTGGGCAGCGGCATCCGCCTCGCGTGGGAAGGTGTTAGGAATGCTAAATCTCAGGCTCACTCTACACCTGTTGAATCAGAGCCAGGAGGCATCAGGGCCCTGCTTAGCAATCCATGGGTTGTAAGCTCACTCTCAGGTGATTCTACCCTGCAGGTGACTTGGGTACACGTTTAAGTGAGAGGGCCACGTCCACTGAGGATGATGAGGAGGCAGGAGGCATTGTGAGCCGGAAACTAGACTGGATCTGATTGACCCATTAGGACGGGTGAGCCTGGGGCCACTATGGAGGGGCTGGGAGGGGGTTTATCAGCGGGAGGTGACGAGGGCACCAAGATGGCCAGTGTGACAGGGAGCACACAGAGGAGGAGGTGGGTAATAAAGCATAAGACAGCTAATATTGGCCGGGCCTGGTGGCTCACGCCTGTAATCCCAGCACTTTGGGAGGCCAAGGCGGGTGGATCACTTGAGGTCAGGAGTTTGAGACCAGCCTGGCCAACATGGTGAAACCCCATCTCTACTAAAAATACAAAAATTAGCCTGGCGTGGGAGCCTGTGCCTATAATTCCAGCTACCTGGGAGGCTGAGGCATGAGAATCCCTTGAACCTGGGAAATGGAGTTTGCAGTGAGCCAAAGTTGTGCCGCTACACTCCAGCCTGGACAACAGAGCCAGACTCCATCTCAAAACAAAAACAACAAAATAGCTAATATTTGTTGAGTGTCAATTATATGGCGGCACTGTGCCTTTCGCTTGGATAATCCAAGGTTATCCTTGGATCATCCTGCAGTTACCCCCACATAACAGATGAGAGGACTGGGCTTTCTGAAATTAAAAAAGGAGCATGACATGTACAACATTGTGAATGTGATTAATGCCACTGAATTGTACACTTGGCTACAATGGCAAGTTTGTGTAATTAGATGCAACCGAAATTAAAAAAAAAAAAAATGTTAAAGAAAAAAAACACAACAAAAAACCCAGACAGTTTCATCAGTGAAACAGAATTGAAAAAGGCAGAATGAGCCCAAGCCCTGAGCACCACAGGGTGTAACAGGTGGAGGTGGCCACTGGCATGAGTTCCAGGAGTCCTCTGAAGAGGGATAATGCTGATGTGTTAATTTCTGGCATTTGGTTAAGATAGACTGCAGTTGAGATGCCCCGGTTATAAGCTTAAGGCTCACTTTGCTCCTTTCTCTTGTGTATCCACTGTATCCAGTCTGGATTATACCTTTGAAATATTTCCTAGATTTCATGCCCAACTCCCCATCCACAGTGCTACCATCTGGCCAGAGCTGCCCACAGACTCCCCAGGGGCATACCCTGCTCTCAGCTCTTCTCCAGACCATACTAATGATTCTAAAATCCTGGGGTCATAGTGGACTTCCTCACTTAGAAACTTGGAGCTCAGCTGGTTTCCCAAATCTGAGGACCCCCGATCCTGGAGATGCCAACCAGCATCCCAAACTCCAAGACGGTCTTGGCTCAAAACCCTCTAGTGACTCCTTTGCTCACTCAGAGTCCAGTCCTCATAAATGGCCTGCCAGCCGTTCAGTGATTTCCTCCCAGCACCTCCACCCCTGCTCTTCTTCCTGCTCTGGATTGACTCCGCTCCAGCCTCACCGGCCTCCTTGTGTACTTGGAACTTGCCAGACACACTCCGTGCTCCAGGTTTTTGTCCTGGTTGTGGCCTCTTCCTGGAACACTCGCCCTCACACTATTGGGCTGGCGCTCTCATTCCTGTTTCAACTCCATGCTCAATATGACACCCTATTTAAAGTCACAATGCCTTCCCCAGGACCCTACTCCCCTCACTCTGCACCACTTTCTCCCCAAGAAACATTTCACGTTGGCACAGAATGATATGTACACATTTAGAGACAGGGTCTCACTCTGCTACCCAGGCTGGAGTGCAGTGGCACAGTCATAGTTCACTGTAGCGTCAGATACCGGGGCTCAAGCAAGCTTTCCATCTCGGCCTCCCAAGTTGCTGGGACTACAGGCATGAACCACCACAGCCAGCTAATTTTTAAATTTTTTGTAGAGCCATAGTCTCACTTTGCCACCCAGGCTGGACTCGAATCCCTAGGCTCAAGTGATCTTCCTGCCTTGGCCTCCCAAAGTGTTGGGATTACATGCACAAGCTACCACACCCAGCCTGTAATGACATCTTTTTTGAGATGGATTCTCTCTCTGTCTCATGCTGGAGTGCAGTGGTATGATCTTGGTTCACTGCAACCTCTGCCTCCCAGGTTCAAACAATTCTCCTGCCTCAGCCTCCAGAGTAGCTGGAACTACAGGTGTGTACCACCACATTAGGCTAATTTTTGTATTTTTTGGTAGAGATGGGGTTTTGCCTTGTTGGCCAGACTGGTCTTGAACTTGTGAGCTCAGGTGATCCACCAGCCTCAGCCTCCCAAAGTGCTGGGATTATAGGTGTGAGCCACCATGCCCACACTGTAATGACATTTTGATTCAAGTTTGCATCCCCTCTCCATATGAGAACAATGTTTGTTGATTTGGTCACTGATGTATCCCAAACTCCTGAAGCATAGTAGACACTCAATAAACATTTGTAGAATAAATGAATGAAGGAGTGACTATTTTCCCAAGTTCCTAAGAAGAACTTTGGGTTGTATCTTTTCCTACTTACCTCTGCCGCCATTTGATTTCAAGAGAATCTTAAAGCTGATTAGGGCAGAAGTTGAGCCCACAGCTTTGAGTTTCAACTTGACCTGGGTTGGGAATGATGGGTAATGCTTTCCCCCATGTTGACGTGCAGAAGGAGGAAATGGATTCTTCAAGCCTGGCTCTTCTGCCCAGCCCCTGGCCTCAGTTTCTGGCTCTTCCAGGGGCTGAGTAGAGGAGAAAGGGGTAAGGCAAAGTGAAGAAGGGGAGCCCAGGAAGGAGTCTCTGAATTGGTTTGCATTTCTCAGAAGTGTTAGACAAATGCAGCACTTCTGAAAAATACAAATTGATTCAGACTCCAAGGAGGGGCATCAACACTCGGGCACTAAGGTGGTTTTTTTTTGAGGGGGGAGACTTACTCTGTCGCCCAGGCTGGAGTGCAGTGGCATGACCTCGGCTCACTGCAACCTCCACCTCCCGGGTTCAAGTGATTTTCCTGCCTCAGTCTCCCGAGTACCTGGGATTGCAAGCACCCACCCACATGCCTGGATAATTTTTGTATTTTTAGTAGACATGGGGTTTCACCATGTTGTTCAGGCTAGTCTTGAACTCCTGACCTCAAGCGATCCACCTACCTCAGCCTCCCAAAGTGCTGCGATTATAGGCGTGAACCACCAGTCAAGGTGATTTTTTTTCCATTTAAATTAAGATGCTTTTCTAACTCTCCCACCTATAACTTCTCTGCCTCTGGCCACGTTTTCAAACCCAACCCAGGTCTATCAAGAGTACAGACAAAGAGCTGAAATGCAATGTGGTAGCTTCATTGGCCGAGCTGGACTTCCACCTCGCTTTCTAAGTTGGCTGTTGGACTTGGACTTCCGTGTCGCCTTTCGATTGTGTGTTGCCAGCAGCTCTGGAGCTGCTGTCGTCTCCTTTGCCAAGGAGGAAGTTTGCATCTGAGCGTTCCATCCCCTCGGTTGCTTTTCCCGGAGTCCGGGCCGTGCCAAGATGTGAATGTGAGTGACCTGGTTTCCAGTGGGGTCTACTGTCTTTTGTCTTCACAGAAGACAGATAATGCATAATGGGGTCCCCAGTGCTTTCAGTGGAAATCCAGAAGGCTCTGGAAAGCAAAAGTTGTTATTTTGTTTTGGTAACTAATTTGGCATCAACATGTGCCCTGAATTTGGTGGCAAAAGCCCACCTGTCCTGAGACGATTATTTATTTACCCCACTGAGTGTAAAGATTGGTGTGTTTGCTGCATAAATATTCATATGTTTAGTCGCGTGTGCTCTCTATCCCAGATCTCCCAGGAGTGCTGAAGATGATGCCGTGCTGGCACTGGACGAACTTTTGGAAGATTCCAGCCCACAGCCAGCGCTGGGTTGTGCATAAGGAACAGCGATCTGTATGTGTCCTGGGCCAAGAGGCAGCGGGGAGTAACCCGAGGCATAGCTCTCAGAGTCAGATGACCTGGCTCAGCTAGCACAAACTAGCAGTGTAATCGTGGTTAGCCTGATAACCACCTAGACCATCTGTTTCTTCTTCTGTAAATGGCAGCCATGGCCTCGCTCTCACAGCACTGTGTGTGACAAAGTCTACCCCTGGCTGTCCTGCCACCTGCATCTCCCACAGTCTCCTCTTAGATCCCTCCTCCTGGACAAGCTTGACCCCCACCCTGTGCTGAGATGTCCCCTCTGCTCAAAACTGCCCCTTCAGAAAGGCTTCCTAATCCTACAAATGAGGCATTAGCCTCCTCACCCAAGCATCTTTCTCTTTCTCTCACTTTGCTTTTCTGCCTAGCATACTTCTCTCCCTGCAATTATATGATGTGATTATTTGTTTGCTTATTAAATCATCTCTCTCCTCACTAGAGTGTAAACGCCGTGAGGTCAAGGGGTTCTTTGCCTGACTTGCTGCCGTGTGGCCAGCACTTAGAGTAGCCCCTGCTGGTGCTCACTGTGGAAATCCAGCAGCGGGGAATATCCCTGCAAAGGCGCCTTCCAGAATGGGGAGTGGAGTCCATTGTTGGCAGGTGGCAAGGCCAGGGCAGACTCAGCCATAGAAAAATGAAAGATGACTTTGTTTTTTCATGTTGGGACCAAAGACCGAGCTATTAGCTATTTCCTTAAATGCTTCTTTTGGGGAAATAACCTGGGGGGATGATTGCTCTCTGCCCCGACTTGTGCAGTTCTTAAAACCCTGGAGTTGGTTTTTGCTATGGAAAAAGGCAGGCAGCAGCCCCCAGAAACCTCCTGAGGGGAGATTGCCGCTGAGGTGGGGGCCCTGGCAGACCCCCAGCTGATGGACACAATGTCTCCCCTTCTGGGTGTGGGGCGGTAGCAATGACCTGGAAAGCCTTCGATTCTGGCCAGGTGTCCTCAGGCTTCCTGTTGCCTGTGACAGAGAAGAGTCACCTGGTGAGGAAAACAATGTTTTCTCTGGCCCAGTGACAGCCCTCGAAGCCTCTCCAGGGTGAGGGAGAAGTATGCCAAGTGTTCTTGGGGTGGGCTGGGTGTCAGATGACTCCTAAAACAAACGGAAACAGACACTCAATGGGGCCACAGTGGACTCTCCAACATTCCAGAGAAGTGGGGTGAGGACCAAGGGGACTCTCCAAGATTTCAGGGAAGTAGGGTGACGGCCCCAGGAGTGTTTCTCACAGATGGGCAGGGCAGGATCTGAGAGTAGGCCTGAAGTGTTTAGAGCCAAGCAAGCCCAGTTTGTTAATTACAGGCTGGTTTAAAACATGGTGCCCAAGAGTCATTCATCAAATATCCGATACCTTGAAAACGGATGCACGATTTGAGCAAGCAGAAAAGCTCAGCCAGTAATGTACTGAGCACCGTGTACCTGACGCCTAGGTTTATGACATTTTAGCACTTTGCCATATTTTCTTCAGATTTTATTTTCTAAAAAAAGAAGCAGAGGGTTCTAGACACAGTCGAAGTCCCCTATGTATCCCTCCCCAATTCTTTCTCTTCCTTCCCTCCCTCTGAACTTGGTTATTATTCCCAGGTATTTTTAAATTTTATTACTACAAATACTGTCTCTATAAATATATTATTGTATATATTTTTAAAGTTCATGTATCATGTATATTATAAACCTGTTATTATATAATAGCATATAATATGTATATATATAAATTAGAAAGTGTTATG
>NW_016107994.1:466393-472051 GCF_001604975.1 Cebus imitator
ACAGACGCCTGCCACCACATCTGGCTAATTTTTCTGTATTTTTAGTAGAGACAGGGTTTCACCATGTTGGCTAGGCTGGTCTCAAACTCCTGACTTCAGATGATCCACCTGCCTTGGCCTCCCAAACTGCTGGGATTATAGGAGGGGTCCACTGCGCCCATAATTACCCTTTTTGTTGTTGAAGTTAGGCTTTGGGGATTTGCCTGTGTTCCTACAGAGAGCTGCAGTTCAGTCAGTTCAAGTTAGAAGTCTACAGTACTCTACCGGGTTAACGCACCACCAGTCATGTAATCATTTTTCTGCTATGGGCATTTAGAATGTTGCAAGTTTGTGCTGTTAGTTCAATTTGCGATTTCCTGCTGGTCTTGTCTTCTTGCTAGAATGTCTCTAGAGAATATATCTAAAAGCAGAATTGCTAGGTCAAGAGATCCGAAAATATCCAGCCTTACTAAATGTTGCCATATTGGATCCACGGTGATCAATACCAGCATAAACTCTCACTAGCCATCTGGAACAGTTTCTGCGGTCCTGCCTCCTCGCCAGACATTTAGTGTTGCCAAAATGTGTAATTTTTGATCAATCTGGTGGGTAGGAAAGTCATCGTTCAGTGTTTGAGGGCTCGAGAGCTAGGAAACGCTTACGAGGGAAGGTTACCCACCGTTTTTGAGGACCCACTGTGGGCAAAGCACTGCAACACCGGCAGCTTGAAGTCTCCTGACAAACTCTGCCAACTTGATATTAGCATCCTCTTTTCACAAATGAGGGAATGGAGGCCTGTTCAGGGTCCCAGTGCTGTTGGAAGAGCCGGGATTCGAGTTCAACTCTGTCTGTCCCCAAACCCTGCCCTCCTCTTACCAACTCCTCCATAGTCCAAATGTCTCACGTCTACAGAGAAGAAAATCGTGCTCTAGAGAGGCAGGGCAGGCAGTGTGACTGTCCCACAGTGAGGAGCTGGCAGAGGGGACAGGAAGCCTGCTCCATAGGGGCAACCAACCGGCGTGAGCTGTCCCCGGAAGCTCTCCTGGCTCTGCTGGCCCTGTGGCATCCACATGCCCTGAGCAGGACCACAACAGAGCAACTTCATTACTGCTGCCAAGTTCCTAAACCTGCTGCATCTCCTGGCCTGTGGGGAGAGGGGAATGTCACCTACAAGCTGTCACTCATGTGCCAGGAAGTGCGCTGTGCGGTGCATTTATGTGACCACATTGAATCCTAGATATCAACATCATTTCCATTTTGCAGACGATGAACTGAAAGGCAGAGAGCTTCCTTTTCCTCACGCTGTTCCCATCACACACCCTGGCCTCAGGCCCCACGTTCTCACTCTCTTTTCCAACCAGGAGAATGCCAGAAATACGCCTGGAGGGAGGTAACTGGGGAGACCAGCGTCACTTGACTGCTTCTGCTCAAGGCTCTTCCAAGCTGAGTGTGAAATGCCATTCTTTTTCCGTTTCCTAAAATGAAATATACTAAAAAAAAAAATCCCTAACCTTTTAACTTTAGAATAGTTTGAGATTTATAGAAAAGTTGTGAAGCTGGTATAGAGTTTCCATATGTCCCACACCCAGATTCTTGTCGTTAACATATGACATTAGCAAGGTATGTTTGTTCACAATTCATGAACCAGTATTATTAATTATATTAAGTAACGCTCATAATTTACTCAGATTTCCTTAGTTTTTTGTTTGAGACAGAGTCTTGTTCTGTCACCCAGGCTACAGTACAGTGACACAATCTTGGCTCACTGCAGCCTCTACCTCCCGGGATCAAGTGATTCTCCTGCCTCAGCCTCCCGAGTAGCTGGGATTACAGGTGCCTACCACCATGTGCCTACCACCATGTCCAGCTAATTTTTGTATTTTCTTAGAGACAGGGTTTTGCCATGTGGGCAAGGTTGGTCTCAAACTTCTGACCTCAGATGATCTGCGCGCCCCTGCTTCCCAAAGTGCTGGGATTACAGGCATGAGCCACTGCACCTGGCCAGATTTCCTTAGTTTTTACCTAAATGTGTTTTTTCTGCCCCACGATCCCATCTGGAATACCACATAGTCATCATGACTCTGTAGCTTCCTCTTGGCTGTGAAAATGTATCAGACTTTCCTTGGTTTTTGGACAGTTGTGAGGAGTACTAGCCAGGTATTTTGTAGAATGCCCTTCAGTTATGATTTGTCTGAGATTTTTCTTATGATTAGACTGGGGTTATGGATTTTAGGAGGGAGACCACAGAGGAAAAGTGCCCCTTTCACCACAGCATGTGAAGCACACATTCCCAACATGGTTTATCCCTGCTGCTGTTAACTCTGATCATCTGGTTGATGTAGTGTTTGTCAGATTTCCCCACTATAAAGTTACTCTTTTCTGCCCATGTTCATATTGTGCTCTTTGGAAGGAAGTCACTATACACAGCCCATACTTAAAGAGTTGGGAAGGCTGGGGACAATAGCTTATGCCTGTAATTCCAGCACTTTGGGAGGCCTAGGCAGGCAGATTGCTTGAGTCCAGGAGTCTGAGAGCAGCTTGGGTGACAAAGAGAAACCCTGTCTCGGCTGGGCATGGTGGCTCACGCCTCACTTTGGGAGGCCGAGGGGGTAGATCATGAGGTCAGGAGATTGAGACCATCCTGGCCAACATGGTGAAACCCTGTCTCTACTAAAAATACAAACATTAGCTGGGTGTGGTGGCACGTGCCTGTAATCCCAGCTACTTGGGAGACTGAGGCAGGAGAATAGCTTGAACCAGGGAGTCGGAGGTTGCAGTGAGCCAAGATCACGCCATTGCGCTCCAGCCTGGTGACAGGGGGAGACTTAGTCTCAAAAAAAAAAAAAAAAGAAAACCTGTCTCTACTAAAAATACAAAAATCAGCCCGGCGTGGTGGCAGTCTTGGGAGGCTGAGGCAGAATCATTTGATCCCAGGAGGCAGAGGTTGTAGTGAGCCACGATGGCACCACCACACTCTAGCCTGGGCGACAGAAAGAGACCTTGTCTTAAAAAAAAATGTGATTGGTGTCTGGCTGCAGCCTGTGTCCCTGAGCACGTGCTGGGTGACCCCCTGGCCGCTGGCTTCTCCAGGCTTCTGTTGTGCCCTGGCACGGATCATAACACCTCCACCACCCTTAGCTCTGGAATGAAAGCTGCCAAAGCCCTTTACAATTCCATATCCTTCCTGTCATTTGCTGCTCTGCCAAGTAGGAAGCACGTGCACTATTATCCACCCCTTTTTATAGCTAGAAAAACGAAGGTTCAGAGAAGGACAGTGACTTACCCAGTGCTGCTCAGCTGGTCTGCTGCAGGGCTGGGGTGAAGGCGGCTCTCCCTCGCTCCTCTAGGCTACTCTCCCTGGGGCTGCCCTTGTCCTGACTCCCAGCATCTGTGCCTCCCCAGGACAGACCCTGCGTTTCCTCCTGCCTGCATCTGTCCTCTCTCTGAACCACTTTCATCATCATCGTCACGTGGCTCCAGCCCCAAGGCCCCCTTCCCACCCTCTGATGTCGTTTCCATTTCGCCCACTGCCCCAGCCCCTAGGCTCCCTCCTGGCCCCAAAATGTCTGTTCTCAGGGCTGTTTCTTCCTTCAAAGCCTTCACAGGCTGAGCTGACATCTCCATCCACCCCACCTAGCTGGCAGGAATGTTCTCAGGGCCACAGAACATTTTGGGGAGGGAGATGGGAAACTTCAGAAAATATATCTTAGCCTATCCTTTCCCAAACTTATCTGTACAGAAGAGGCCCACGAGGTATCTGTTAAAAAATACCAATTTCTGGGCTCCCATGGGTGAGTCCATTGTCCTGAGGCCCAGGAATGTACATTTTACACGATTGTCTGAAGTGATTCCGATTCAGGTGTTACTGTAGTTTGAATTGCTTGAGCCTGGGAGGCTGAGGCTGCCGTGAGCTGTGATTGCACCATTGTACTCCAACCTAGGCACTAGTAAGACCCTGTTTTGGGAAAAAAAATAATAAATAACTCACCAAAGTCTTTCAACACATACCTGCTAGGATGGCCACTAAGAAAAGAAGGAAGAAGGAAGGAAGGAAGGAAAAGAGGGGAAGAGAGACAAATAAGAAAAAGAAAGAGAGGAAGAAAGAAGAAAGAATGAAAGAAGGAAAGAAAGAAAAGAAGAAAGAAAAGAAGGGAGGAAGAAAAGGAAATAGAGAAAAAAAAGAAAGAGGCCAGACTTGGTGGCTCATGTGATCTCAAACTGCCTGTGATCCCAGCAGTTTGAGAAGCTGAGATGGGAGGAGTGCTTGAACCCAGGAGCTCTAGACTAGCTTGGGCAGCATAGTGAGACCTGTCTCTAAAATAAATAAATAGAAAGAAGGAAGGAAGGAAGGAAGGAAGGAAGGAAGGAAGGAAGGAAGGAAGGAAGGGGGAAGAGACAGGAAAAGAAAGAAGGAAGGAAAAGAGAAAGAAAGGAAGAGAAAGGGAAAGAAAGGAAGAAAGAGAAAAAAGAAATGAAGGAAGTAAGGAAGAAAGAAAGAGAAAAAAGAGAAAAAAGAAAGGAAGGAAGAAAGGAAAGAAAGTGATAAAGAGAAAGGAATGAAGGAAGAAAGAAGGACAGAGAAAGGGAAATAGAGAAAGAAAGAAAATAGCAATTGTCAAGGGTGTGGAGAAATAGGAACCCTTGTACCCTGTTGGTGAAATGTAAATTGGTGCCACTACTGTGGAAAACTGTAATTGGTTCCGCAAAAAATTAAACATGGGGCTACCATATGACCAAGCAAGTTTGCTTCTGGGTATATACCCAAAAGAATTAGAGATATCTGCACACCATGTGCATAGCAACATTATTCAGAACAACCAAAAGGTGGGAACAACCCAAATGTCCACTGGCAGGTCAGTGGATAAACAATATACTGTATAGACATACAGTGGAATATTATTCGGCTTTAGAAGGGAAGGAGATTCTGACACCTGCCACAACATAAGCGAGCCTTGAAGACATTATACTAAAGTGAAATAAGCCAGTCACAAGAGGACAAACAGTACATGATCCTGCTTATGCTAGGTACCTACGTAGTGAAATCCACAGAGGCGGAAAGCAGAATGGTTGTTGCCCGGGTCTCGGGGGCGGGGTGGGATTGAGGACTTAGAGTTTCAGTTTTTCAAGACGAAAAGAGTTCTGGAGAGTTGGTGGTAATGTTTGCACAACTTACTGTACTTAATAACATTGAAATGTACACTTAAAAATGGTCATGAGGGTGAATTTTGTGTATTTTACCACAATTTCAATAACCAAACCTCTCAACAATTCTATGAAGTATGTACTATTACTATTCCCATTTAACAGATGAGGAAACTGAGGCGTAAAGAGGTTAGGAGATGTCCTTAAAAATCACACAGAGCCAGGTGCAGTGGCTCACGCCTGTAATCCCAACATTTGGGAGGCCAGGCGGGCAGATCACTTGAGGTTAGAAGTTCCAGACTAGCTTGGCCAACATGGCGAAACTCCAGCTCTACTAAAAATACAAAAGTTAGCTGGATGTAGTGGTAGGTGCCTGTAGTCCCAGCTACTTGGGAGGCTGAGGCAGAAGAATCGCTTGAACCCAGAAGGCGGAGGTTGCAGTAAGCTGAGATTGGGCCACTGCACTCTGGCCTGGACATCAGAGTGAGATTCTGTCTCAAAAAAAAAAAAATAAATTAATATTATTAAATTGTTCCT
>NW_016107994.1:472077-494970 GCF_001604975.1 Cebus imitator
GAATGTGAATCTGGGAAATGTGCTTTCCTCAAATGTCCCCACGCCCATTCCTACCTCCTCCAGGCTTCGCGCAAATGCCCACCCATCTTCCGGCCTTTTGTCACCATTCTGCATAAAGTAACTGTCCCCGCTCCCCAAGACATTCCCTATCCCTGTTTCTCTGCTTTCGTTTTTATTCTTTATTATTATTTTCTGTGACTCTCGCCAAAGGCAGTTTTTATTTTCGGCACTCGACTTATGACATACTTATTTGATTCCATTTTTATCACCTGTCCCCTAGACATCAACTTCATGATGGCAGGGATTTTGACTTTTTGTTTGCCATGACATCTGTGTGTCAGGCTTTACATAGCAGCTGCTCAGTAAATACTTGTCAAATGACGGAACCAAGCATGGACTGGGTGCCTTGTCTGTGCCAGACACTGGAAATCTAACATGTAATTGAAGCCCAGTTTTTGGCTCCAGGGCTCCTGGGCTGGTGGAGACATGGAGCAGCAAGCAGCCGTTTAATGCACTGGGACAGTAGAAAGCACAGAGGAGGAACACACAGCGCAGCCCTGCAGGGTCCAGAAAGGATGCCTGGAGGCGAGACAGCCGTGAGCTTAGTTCTCAGGAATGAGTTGGGGATGTCCAAGTGAAGAAGAGGAGGAAGGGCTTTCTAGGTAGAGGGAACAGCACATGCCAAGGCTGAGAGGCCTGAAAGGGCACTGGCCTTCAAGAGAACCCAGTCACTAACTGGGAGGGATGCCAAAGTGTATTGAGAGGAAGCTGAAGTCTCTTTGAATCTGCTGTGATTATGAAGGCTGCCTGATATACAAAATTTTAAAAAAAGAGGAAACTGAGGCAGATCTTCAAGGGTCTTGTTTGCCTGCTAGAGGACCCCTGAACGGTCTGGAGAGCTGTTTCTTTCATCTCCTGTGCCATTTCCTGTTTCCGATGTACCGAGGAGGTGCCTCGGTTTATGTGAAACCTATTTCTAACATGGCTCCCTTCGAATTTCATCAGCGATGTTTAGAATTATCATAAATACAAACTTTACTAGGAAAAGGAGGGAGACCAGCATTTATTGGGTGTCTCCCTTTTGGTGTCTGAAGCTTAGTCTGCATTAACAATGGAATCACTAAAACCATCCTGAGCAGTGAGTAGGGGAGTGCGTTAATGTGTGCATTTCAGAGGCTGGAGCACTGATGCTCAGAGGAATTAGGTCATTGCTCAGAATCACACAGATGGTAGAGTCAGGATTTGAACTCAGTCCACCTATCTCAGAACACCTCTGGGTGTTCTTGCAGTGAGAAGAATGAACTTCTCTGTTCTTGCTTTTCCTGATTCCTCTGAGTATTCCCAGTGGCTTGGGTCACTTGATGCTCCTCGCTCTAAAGAGCCGTGACAGCAGAACCTTATCTGCATGTTAGGTGTAGACACTCAGACAACTGCAGTACGGGTTCTTCTCTCCAAAGCCTCTTGGAAGACTGTGAACCATGGCTAACACTCTTCTTTGCTTTGTCAACTGGCCAGGCAACAAAGAGGACACCTGGGTTTTGCTGATAAAATTAGGAATCTGGCACCTCTCCTGCAGCCTGAAGAGAAATTATTTTCTCTTGGGGTGCTTGTGTGCTTCTTCTTTGCCAGGGCTTGGCCAGGGAATGGCTGCATGATGCTTGTGGTACACATAGAAAAGCTATGAGGATGTCAGTGGCCCCAGATCTCAGTGATTTGGAATAAAGCGTGGCAGATGCAAATAAGATTTAGGCACAGTGAATATCTCCAGCTATATAAGGTGGAGGCAGAGGGCAGGGGTTAGGCATTTAAAAGCCAGAAGTAGATGGAAAATTAATACCATCTTAATGCCTGATGAAACTATGTAAATAGTCACCCTCATTGTGTTTGCTGCTGTCAGTTCTTGGTTCTTTCCTGTCATTTGTGCATTTTCTCAGATGGAAACACCCAGCCCACTCTCCAGGAAGGAAGGCAAGGAGGTGCTCTCAGTTTCTGTGTCTGGATGAGTTGTTTTTTTTCCTGTGTGTGTGTGGAGAGGGATGGAGAGAGGGGGATGGTTGCACATCAATGACGGACGTGGTTTTGCCACATCTGGTGCTCCTGAGGAGGAAGAAATTAGAGCTTTGTGGTTTATTTTGGGGACGAGTTCTTAGTTTGAGGAGGAAAAGGGTACTGAATGACTGTCTTAGTTCATTTTATACTGCTGTAACAGAATACTAACAGACTAGATAATTTAGAGTGAACAGAAATGTATTTGGCCCATGGTTCTGGAGGCTGGGAAGACTAAGAGCATGGCATCAGCATCTGACAAGGGCCCTCATGCTGTATGCCAGATGGCAGAATGGCAAAAGGGGGTGAGCATGAGAGCAAGAGAGGCCGAGCTCACTTTTATAAAATGTATGCTCTCCCAATAACTAACCCACTCTGACAATAATGACATTAATCCATTCGTGAGGACAGAGACCACATGGCCTAATCACCTGTCAACACGGTTGCATTGGGATGTGACACATGAACAAGTTTCCAACACATGAACTTTGGAGGACACATTCAAACCATAGCAATGACCCATGATGACCCGGGACCCACCCCTTTTATAATTGCATCACTCATTCATTCATATCATTCATTCAACACATTGGCTTTGGTTGCACGAGTGGAAAGGAAAGCATCCTTGTTATCAATCAGAAAGGACGATTTCAATGGATTTTCCATAAATACTGACTTCACTCCCAACATTTCCCATGGTGGCCCCTGGAGTCTCCCCAGTTGTTGACACTCCCTTCAACTCTCCATTTCCCAACCCGAATGGAAACCAGACTCTAGCTTGAGGACCTCATTTACCCTGCAGCTCTTTTACGAGGAGGGAGCTTCTTTCCCTGCACTCAACAACCCAGCTTACAGGAGGTATATTCTCCATGCTCCTCATTGGGATTTTTAGTTCCACTGGGGCTCTGCCCATTTCCACAATGCCCTGCCCCCTTGCACTGTTGTTGTCCTTGTCATTTGCCGACCTCCTGGTGATTCCCACATCCACATGCATCTATGGGCAATGCAGGCACCTGGCTCACTGCTTTCTTCTCCATTCTGGAAGCATCACTGCCCAGGCCCTGCTCGCTCTCTTGGTATGCTCTAACATACCTTCTCCTCCTTCCTTAGACCTCCGACACCTCCTTCCCATCCTCACTCTCAGCTCGTGATGTAGCTTTCTATTTCACTGAGAAAACAGACTCCAACAGAAAAGATGCTCCTGCATGCCTCCTGTCCACGCATCTGCACCCTCTGCCTCCTCACCCATGACTTCTCTGCACTCTTTCTTTGGCCAACCCTGCTTGCCTTCATCCTGCAGGGGCCTCCTCTTTCTTGTATGACCAATTTCCCTCCCTCTTTTGGGTCGTTTCCATCAACATACACGTGTGCTATAAAGCCCCCTACCTTTAAGATATAGACCCGCCATTGACCCCAGCAGCCTCCAAGTATGGCTTGATGTCTCTGCTCCTAACACAGGTCCTGAAAGCAGCCATCTCCACTTCCTGTCCTCCAGTTCTGTCTTGAACTCACCCCAAGCTATCCTTTGTTCTCATTCTACCAGCCAGAAAGGTATCTTGTCAAGGATTGCAGTGACATCCTCCCCCATGCCTTATTCAGGGTCCTATCCTAGTCCTCACTGTTCCTTACCCCTCACATGCCATGAGCCACCAAGCGCTGTCGATTCTGGCCCTGCAATCTGTTGTCCATCTGTCCCCCTCCTCTCTATCAACATTGCTCCGGATTGGTTCAGACCTGAGTCCTTTTCACCTTCCCTGTTATCATAAATGCCCTCTTTACCTGTCACCCTGCTACAGCTTTTTCCCCCCTCAAATACTCCCTCCCCGTGCCCCTCACAGATGCCGGAACGACCCAATCACCTTCTAGCCTCCGAATCCAATGTTTGGGAGTTTTAAAGCTCTTCTCCCCCCTCCCATTTTTTTTTTTTTTTTTTTTTGACTCCTCTACTGACTACTCATTTCCTGAAACTTTCTCCCAACTTAGATGTGTCACTTCCTCCCTCAGAATTCTTCAGTGACTCCAGCGCCTAAGGGACATGGTGAAGTCTCTCTTTCTGGAGTACCAGATTCATCACAATCTGGCTCGAGACCCTGTTACGCCTCACCTCCTTTCCCCGCTTTCCCCTGAATTTCTCTCCTAGCCTCTGTGGTTCTTCTGAATTTCCATCTCTGCACACAAGGTTTCCTCTGCCTTGGATGCCTTCCCCACCCCGCTGCCTCCACTTCATCTTCCAAGTCTGTTATCTCATTTCTTTTCCGCAAATGTTTATGGCTTTCCTTCTATGTGCTAGACTCTGTCACAGCCCCAGAGTTGGAAGCCTCCTGCCCCTCTATGGCAATCTCTCTGCTATCTGGCCCATCTGTTTCCCAGGGATTTTCATATTGCAGTTTTCAATTGCTTGCGTGAATTTTTTTTTAAGAAGCAGGCTCTTATTCTGTCGCCCAGGCCTTGGCACTGTCATAGCTCACTGCAGCCTCAACCCCCTGGGCTCAAGTGATCCTCTGACCTGAGCCTCCCAAAATATTGGGATTATAGGTGCAAGCCACCATGCCCAGTCTTGCCTGAATTTTTTTTTTCCTACTCACTAACCACAGCTTTTCGTTTTTGTGCCTCCAGAGTCAACTCTGTGCTTGGCCCATGGAATGTAATAAATCAACATTCGTTGAAAGAATGAAGGATGAATGAGCTATGCTAGAGACCCTCCCCTCTAGTAATCAGGACTCTAGTGTTTGAGCCGCCGCCTCCTAGTTTTCTCACATGGCACGTGGCAGGAGTAACATGTTGCTTATGAGAAGCTTCATTGAGGCCTTTAATCAGGACCCCAAATATCAACAAGGATACTCTTAGAGCACTTTGCCTTTTCTACTAGAATGCCAGTTCTCTCCTCTTATTTTATCAAGCCTCATGGAGGGATGGAGCCTGGACTCCCATGGGGTGAGGGTAGGAGGCGAGCTTGGATTTTTGGATCCATCTGATCAGTTTCCTCCACAAAGATGGGAGAGGATGGAGGGGAGAACCCTTTGGGGCAGACCCCTCGCCTGGTCTTCTTTTTCCGGAATCTCGCTGAATTGGTTGTGCTCACTGCAGCCCCCAAGAAAGGTTTGCTGAATGAATGATGAAGCCCTGATTATCTGTTACAGGTAATTTAATAGGCAGCATGAGGCATATAAAAACAAGTAGGGAATAGTTTCTTCTCTCAAAGAGCCTACAATCTATTTGTGAAAAAAATGTATTAATTTGAATTTTAAAACTCCACGAAGAATGTTTTCCCCAATGTTATTTATCTACTTATTTATTTTTATTTTCATAGACTTAGTGCAGTTTGGTTACATGAATATATTGCGTAGAGGCAAAATCTGAGCTTTAAGTATAACCATCAGCTGAATCATGTTCATTGTTCCCATTAGGTAATTTCTCATCCCTCACCCCCGTCCCACCCTCCCACCTTTTTGAATCTCTGACATTTTACCTTTTTTTTTCTTTTTTTTTGAGACAAGGTCTCACTCTAGCTGGAGTGAAATGGCACCATCTTGGCTCACTGCAACCTCAGCCTCCTGGGCTCAGGTGATTCTCCCACCTCAGTCTTCCAAGTAGCTGGGATTTCAGGTGAGCGCCACCACATCTGGCTAATATTTTGTATTTTTAGTAGGAATGGGGTTTCACCATGTTGCCCAGACTGATGAGTCTCCAATGTCTAATTCCACTCTCTATATCCACATGGACCTATTATTCAGCTTACACTTATAAGTCAGAACATGTCATATTTAACTTTCTGAGTTATGTTTCTTAAGAGAATGCCTTCCAGTTCCATCTACTTTGCTGCAAAAAGATAAGATTTTATTCTTTTTGTTATGTATAGATATATCACATTTTCTTTATCCAGTTATCTGTTGGCAGACACTTAGATTGATTCCACACCAACCTACATAACTTTGCTATTGTAAATAGTGCTGTGATAGCAGATGAATGGGGGTATCTTTTGTTAAAATGATTTCTTTCCCTTTGTGTAGCTACCCAGTAGTGGGACTGCTGGATCACATGGTAGTTCTTTGAGAAATCTTCAGTCATTTCCACAGAGGTTGTATTAATTCACATTCCCACACACAGTGTAGAAACGGTCCCTCTTCTCTGCATCCTCACCAACATCTGTTATTTTTGACTTTTTAATAATAGTCATCGTGACTGGTGTAAGATGTTTCTCACTGTGGTTTTCATTTTCCCAATGTGACTCAGAGTCCAACCAAGAGCAAAGGTGAAGTCCTCTTTAGACGTCAGATTATGATTTCTTTCTTCACCACACAATGAAAAAGAAAGGAGAGAAAGAAACTAATGTCATCTCTCAGATGACTCTTGGCTCTTAGTTCCTGCTGAAGCTGGAGACCCTCATGAGATATTCCAGGTGTGAGACAGGCGGGAAGAAGGAAAGAGGGAAAGCGTGAAACACAACTCCCTTTATTTTTCTTTTATTCAAGTAGTATCTTTTTATCTTTGGAATTTGGAAAGCAGAGATGAAGGTGAAAAAAAAAACTGCCCCAAAACTTATCATTAAGAGATAATCACCTTATATTTTAGTGTAGTTTAATCTTTGTTTCTTAAAAACAAGACAAACGACACGGTTTTTGCTTTGTGGAGAGGGATTCTCGTTGTTGTTGTAATTGTAAAAGCAACACATGGTCACTGTTGAAAGGGTTGGAAGCATCAATAAGAAAAAGAAATGAGAATAAAATTGCCCTCGGGCTCACCAAATAAACAGCAAACAGAACTGACATTAACAGGTGTATTTTGGGGCCAAGTTTGGACTGAAATGCTAAGAGAACAAGCTGAAAGACAAAGACCAAGGCTTGACATTGAACTCTGCCACTCAGCAGCTGAGTGGCCTGTGTGGTCCCATCACCTCTCGAAGACCAGGTTTCCTTGTCTGTGGTACTCGTTTCATGGGGTCGCTGTGAGAACTAAATGACATGAGTATGGCGAGAGAGGTAGAGAGAGATGGGAAGCCCTGAAGAAAACAGGCAGGCCAGTTCCAGGCCAGGCGCGGTGGCTCACGCCTGTAATCCCAGCACTTTGGGAGGCCAAGGTGGGCAGGTCACCTGAGGCTGGGAGTTCGAGACCAGACTGACCAACGTGGAGAAACCCCATCTCTACAAAAAACACAAAATTAGCTCTGTCTCAAAAAAAAAGAAAATAGGTGTATTTTATCTTCCTCCTCTTTCATTTTCTACATGACACAAGGAAATAAAACTCCACAGATTTTTTTTCATATTCTGTACCAAATTAGAAAACACAAATAAATAAGGGTATACAAATGAAAGGGGAAGAGGCTGGGCACAGTTGCTCACACCTGTAATCCCGGCTACTTGGAAGGCTGCGGCAGGAGAACTGCTTGAGCCCAGGAGTTTGAGACCAGCCTGATCAACATAGTGAGACCCTGTCTCTACAAAAAATTTTAAAATTAGCTAAGCCTGGTGGTACATGCCTGAAATTTAGCTGTAATTATTTATTTTAAAATGTCCTTTTAACTGGGTGTGGTGGCTCACACATGTAATCCAGCACTTTGGGAGGCTGCCGGGAGAAGATGGCTTGAGCCCAGGAGTCCAAGACCAGCCTGGGCAACATAGCGAGACCGTGTCTCTTAAAAAGAACAAGAAGAAGAAGAAGAAGAAGGAGAAGGAGAAGGAGAAGAAGAAGGAGAAGGAGAAGAAGAAAGAAGTGGTGGGGGGAGGAGGAGGAGGAAGAGGAAGAAGAGGCCAGGCGTGGTGGCTCACGCCTGTAATCCCAGCACTTTGGGAGGCTGAGACAGATGAACCACCTGAGGTCAGGAGTTTGAGACCAGCCTGGCCAACATGGTGAAGCCCTATCACTACTAAAAATACACAAAAAATTTAGCTGGGCACGGTGGCATATGGTTGTAATCCCAGCTACTGGGGAGGCTGAGGCAGGAGAATCGTTTAAACTTGGGAGAGGAGGTTGCAGTGAGCTGAGACTGCCCCCCTGCATTGCAGCTCGGGTGACAGAGTGTGACTCTGCCTCGAAATAAAAAAGGGCGGGGCATAATCTAGAGAGAAGGACAGACCAGGAGGCAGGTGGTTACCAAACAGTAGGCCGAGCACAAGGCAGAGCTAATCACTGCGTGGGGCCATGTGGGGCAGAGCTGAGGGGCATCTGGACCACGAGGAGTGGCCGAGGGGAGATGTGCCTGAATCTACCCTTGAGGGATAAAAGAAGAGCAGGCAGATGGAGAAGTGGCGCTGGTGGTGAAAACCATAAGGATGTTTTAAACCAGGGACCGGCATGTGCAGAAACATGGCGACGTGTCGCCATCTTTACCCTATCCCAACAACACCCTGTACATACAGGTTAAGATAAATATTTGCTGAATGGATGGATGATCAAATACAAATTCGATTTTATTTGAAGGCCATAGTAGGTAGTGAATCAACATTTGTTGAAAGGATGAAGGATGAATGAGCCATGCTAAAGGCCCTCCCATAATCAGGACTCTGGTATCTGAGCCGTTGCCCCTAGTTTTCCCACATGGCATATGGCAGGACTAGCATGTTGCTTATGAGGAGCTTCATTGAGTACTTTAACTGGGATCCCAAATATCAACAAGGATGCTCCCCTAGACAAGATTTTCTCTGCTTCTTGGGTTGTTCTGCATTTGATATGGTTGGAATGGGCTATGTCTGAGCTTGGCTGTCACAGAGAGACTTGAAGTTGGCTGTGCCCAGTTGGGGCTGGTGAAGGAAGGGCTTGGTCATACTTCTTCAGCTGAAATTAATGTTAATTGACCTCTGAATGTTGGAGGTAGAATTCCTGCAAAGCCAGTCCCAGGTATTTCATGAAGCCTAGAGTGGGATGGGGTGAGTTGGGTGGGATATTGCAAAGTTGTCGCCTTTGACTGGTGTCAGGCTCCGGAGAGTAGGTCACAATAGTCACTGTCAACTCGGCCTCCTAATGAACCTCTAAACTGGCTTTCCTTCCCCCTTGCCTTGGAACTGGCCTGCCTGTTTTTGTTTGTTTGAGATGGAGTTTCACTCTTGTTGCCCAGACTGTAGTGCAATGGTGCAATCTCGGCTCACTGCAAACTCCGCCTCCTGGGTTCAAGCAATTCTCCTGCCTCAGCCTCCCGAGTAGCTGGGATTATAGGCATGTGCTACCATTTCCAGCTAATTTTGTGTTTTTTGTAGAGATGGGGTTTCTCCATGTTGGTCAGGCTGGTCTTGAACTCCTGGCCTCAAGTGATCTGCCCGCCTCTGCCTCCCAAAGTGCTGGGATTACAGGCGTGAGCCACCGCACCTGGCCTGGAACTGGCCTGCCTGTTTTCTTCAGGGCTTTCCATCTCTCTCTACCTCTCTCACCATACTCATCTCATTTAGTTCTCACAGCGACCCCATTTTGCTTTCTGATCATTCAATATACACAAACTTTGTTTCATGCACAAAATTATTTAAAATATTTTCTAAAATGACCTTGAGCCTATGTGTATAAGACGTATGTGAAACATAGATAAATTCTGTGTTTGGACTGGGGTCCGTTTTTACAGATATTTCATGATGTATATGCAAATATCTCCAAATCCAAAAATATTCAAAACACTTCTGGTCCCAAGCGTTTGGATAAGGGACACTCAGGCTGTGTTTCCTCCCTTACAAGGTCTCGTCTCAGGTGTTTTGGGCAACCCTTACAGGTATTGCAGAATTTGTGGATTACAGGTGTGAGCCACCACACCCGGCTAATTTTTTTATTTTTTTAGTAGAGACAGATGGGGTTTCGCCATGTTGACTGGGCTGGTCTCAAACTCCTGGCCTCAGGTGATCTGCCCCTTTGACCTCCCAGAGCATTGAGATTACAGGCATGAGCGACTGCGCCCAGCCCGAGCGTGTATTCTTTGAGAGACATAAACAAGAAGAACAAGACAGGTTATTAGCATTACAGCTTCAGAAAGAGAGGATAAAGAGCAAATGAAGACCGACTGGCAAAATGAATTCCCAGATGAATGTCAGTTATATGCTTACATCCTCACCTCTAAATTGCTGAATGGAGAAAGGAAGAATTCCAAAGGTAGGAACCTCAAAAGACAAACTGATACAGAGCATTCAAAACCTTGGAGAGGCTCAAGGGATGAAAACTGGCAACCTTCTTTTAAGGTCCAGGTGAAGCATTCAGTTAATGGAGGAAGGATGCCAAGTTCTGCTAGAGATCACTGTAAGATATCCAAAAGGGCTAGTTCCCTACAGCCTTGTAATTCACAGAGAAGTATTTTTCAAATGTTTCAGAGATAAACAAATGAATGCCTGGGTAAAGGGAGTGTTTTGTAAGCTTGTTAGGCAGATTGTGAAGATCTCTTTTCTCATAGAACCTTTATACGTTTTTCATTCATTCTGTCTATAGGCATACTCAGTATTCTTTTCTTTTTCTTTCTTTTTTTTTTTTGTGATGGAGTTTTACTCGTGTCGCCCAGGCTGGAGTGCAGTGGCACAATCTTGGCTCACTGGAACCTCTGCCTCCTGGGTTCAAGCAATTCTCATGCCTCAGCCTCCCGAGTACCTGGGACCACAGACATGTGCCATCATGCCCAGCTAATTTTTTTATATTTTTAGTAGAGATGGGGTTTCTACCAGCAACCATGCTGGCCAGGCTGGTCTTGAACTCCTGACTCCAGATGATCTGCCCACCTCAGCCTCCCAAAGTGCTGGGCTTACAGGCCTGAGCTACCTTTCATGGCCACATTCATTGTTCTTAAAAGACTATGTGCTTATAAGGGAAGATTTTATAAATGCGTTTCTGTAAAACTCAGAAATAAGCAGGGGTTTTCCTGTCTTTTCCATTGTTAATAACTGTCATATGTACTTTTTCCAGTCTTTATGGATATAAAAATGCCTTGGCCAACTCCAAGAAATCTTCAAGTGACTCCCCAAAAATGCACGTTTGGGGAGCCAGGTGCAGCGATTCATGCCTGTAATCCCAGCACTTTGGGAAACCGAGGTCAGCCAGTCAACATAGCGACACTCTGTCTCTGTAAAAACAAAGAAAGAAACAAACAAACAAATGCATGTTGCATGGCCTTTGTTCACCTTTTGTCATTACTACTAATTAAAATAAGATTCTACTATTCCAAGTAATTAAGGAACCCATGCAGGGTCTAAAGTCTAAGTATTCTTGCTATTGTTCTATATATTTACAGAGCACTTGAAATATATTTTTCATAACACTGAAGTAATTTGATTTCCATCTCCAATTTAATTAAATTTTAAGCATCATGGCATTTCTTTTTATTTAAAATGGATTAGGATCTACGTTAAAGCAGAAACGCAGAGTTTTCTAGGACATTGGGAATTAGTTAACAGAAAAGAAACTAGAGTCTGCAAAAGGAGTTAAGAGCTGGAGGGAGGCTGGGTGGGGTGGATGGACAGGTTGGTAGCATGGAACCGAATGGGTGACAAGAAACGTGATCCAGAATGGAGTAGCGGGTAAAGTTCAGCACAGCATTCTCCCTGTCCTTTCTCTGCTAAGACACAGAAAACTTTAGAGTTTTACAGCTTTTCACACCATAGTACCTGGTGTCAACATCAAAATTAGTTACTAAATTACCTGAATTTTTGGAAATTCATATTTCTAATACTCTGTTATTCCAGAAAAACTGGGAATTTACTATAGGAGAGTTATATCACTTTATCTTTTGTGGTAGCACTTGAAACATAACCATATGCTTTTCTTATGAATTTGTATTGTTGTTGACTTTTATTTGTGTTGATGGACAAAAATATAATGTACGATACTTGGCTTTCACCCTGTCTGATGACTGAAAGGTAAATCAGAAGAAAGTGATTGATTCCATTTCGTAAAATGTAACTTAGAAACTATTGATCTGTTTTTCCTTTTTTTTCTTTTGAGACAGAGTCTCACTCAGTTGCCCAGGCTGGACTGCAGTGGTACAATCTCGACTCACTGCAACCTCTGCCGCCTGGATTCAAGCAATTCTCTTGCCTTAGCCTCCTAAGTAGCTGAGATTACAGGTGCCCACCACCACACCTGGCTGATTTTTGTGTTTTTAGTAGAGATGGAGTATCACCATGTTGGCCAGGCTGATCTCAAACTTCTGACCTCAAGTGATCCCTACCCTCTCAGCCTTCCAAAGTGCTGGGATTACAGGCATGAGCCACTGCACCTGGCCTATTGATCTGTTTTTTATTAATATGAACAACTGGTCATATTAATGACCAGGCTCAGTGGCCCATACCTATAATCCCAGCATTTTGGGAGGCCAAAGTGGGAGGATCGCTTGAATCTAGGTATTGGAGACTAGCCTGGGCAACAAAGCAAGACCCTACTTCTCATTTAAGAAAATAATAATAGGCCGGGCGTGGTGGCTCACGCCTGTAATCCCAGCACTTTGGGAAGCCGAGGCGGGTGGATCACGAGGTCAAGAGATCGAGACCATCCTGGTCAGCATGGTGAAACCCCGTCTCTACTAAAAATACAAAAAATCAGCTGGGCATGGTGGTGCGTGCCTGTAATCCCAGCTACTCAGGAGGCTGAGGCAGGAGAATTGCCTGAACCCAGGAGGCGGAGGTTGCAGTGAGCCAAGATCACGCCATTGCACTCCAGCCTGGGTAACAAGAGCGAAACCCCGTCTCAAAAAAAAAAAGAAAATAATAATAATAATATGAAAGACTATTACCAAACAGACAATAGTTTTGGCTGCATTTCTGCTGATGTCTAGTCATCCATACTTTTAAAAGGATAAAAACAAGATAAAATGTCCTAGAGCCAATCTTAGCTTAAATTTGTCAATATTTTTATGTGTCATTAAGTTTTTTCCTCCAAATTTTCTCACTGAAATTCTGTTCATCTTTGCATACTTGATGGCATCTATGTCAATATTGATTGGCTAAATATGAGTAGAATTCTGATACTTAATTTAAAATTTAGTTTGCCCCCCCTTTTTTAAAAGAAAAGTGTTGCCTTCTGAGTAAACGATGGTAGTAATATGAAGTATAGTTTGAAACTATACTATTGCATTAGTTGTTAAATATAAATAAATAAATAAAAGCTAACAAAATTTGTCTAAAACAGACTAAAATCTATCTTTTCATCAAACCAACATTTTTCTAAGAGCAATTTCACTTCATGTTTTAGAGTAGGCATTTTTGGAAATCCTCAAATAAAAAGCTCTCATTAAATCTTCCTGGAATAGCTCATAGCCAAAAAAGAATGAAAAAAATAGCCTATTGTGCGATATATTTAGGATTTATATATTTAACTACTTATTTGTCTGTGAAGAAGTATTCCTGACTAAATGTGGCTTTCAGATAAATTTTAATTTCTCTGAGTTTTTCTGCTATTCCTATAATTCATGTTAGAAATCAGTAAAGGTTTTGTGTCATTTTTTTTTAATGTGCAAAAATAAGTAAGTAAGTGAACAAATAAACAGGTAGTTTAAAGGCAAAGGAAGGGTCTGGTGTGGTGGCTTATGCCTGTAATCCCAGTACTTTGGGAGGCCAAGGTGGGCACAAGAATCGCTTGAACCCGGGAGATGGATGTTGAGATCGCACCATTGCACTCCAGCCTGGGCAACAAGAGTGAAACTCCATCTCAAAAAAAATAAAAATAAAAAAACAAAGCAAAGGAAGTATAAATGGTTCTTAAATACATGGAAAGATGCTCAACTTTACTCATAATAAGACAGATAAATTAAAATGACACTGAGCTATAATTTTTATCTCTGAGATTGGGGCAGGATGTCACAAATTTGGTAACACACTCTGTTGGTAAGGGTGTGGGAGACAGATGCTCTAAAACATTGCTTTTGGATGGCTAAACAGCATCCATCTTGGTGGTGGCATGTGGGAATATAATGTTTTTGCTTGACCCACCACTTCTACCTCTGGGGAATTTATCTGCTGATACTTGTATATGTGTACAAAAATGTACACACAAAGCTATTCACTGTGGCACTACTTAAGCTTCAAAATACTGGAAACAACAAATTGTCAGTTAGAATATGGCTAAATGAATGATCGTTTATTCATACAATTGAATGTTATGTGGCTGAAAAAAAGAATGAGGACACATTCTATGTAATAATATAGAAAAATTCTAAAATATATTACTAAGTGAAAAAACAAGGTGAGGGAAGAATGTTTCAGAAAAGGCTAAGTTTTGGGTATGAAAATGGGAGAAACAAGAATATATATTGGCCGGGTGCGGTGGCTCACACCTGTAATCCCAGCACTTTGGGAGGCCAAGGTGGGTAGATCACCTGAGGTCAGAAGTTCAAGACCAGCCTGGCCAACATGGTGAAACCCTGTCTCTACTAAAAATACAAAAATTAGCTGGGCATGGTGGCAGGCAGCTGTAATCCTAGTTACTCAGGAGGCTGAGGCAGGGGAATCGCTTGAACCCTGGAGGTGGAGATTACAGTGAGCCAGGATGGTGCCACTGCACTCCAACCTGGGCAGCAAGAGTGAGGCTCTATCTCAAAAAAAAATTGATTGTGTGTGTATACACAAACAAATGGAAGAACATTCCATGCTCATGGATATGAAAAATCAGTATTGTTAAAATGGCCATACTACCCAAGGCAATTTACAGATTCAATGCTATTTCTATCAAACTACCAATGACGTATTTCTCAGAATTAGAAAAAACTTTTCTAAATTTCATATGTAACCAAAAAATGAGCCAGAACAGCCAAAGGAATCCTAAGCAGAAAGAACATAGCTGAGGCATCACATTACCCAACTTCAAACTCTACAACAAGACTACGATAACCAAAACAGCATGGTCCTGGGACAAAAACAGATACATCGACCAATGGAACAGAATAAAGAGTCCAGAAATAAAGCCATGCACTTACAATCGTCTGATCTTTCACAAAGTTGACAAATACAAACAATGGAGAAAGGGCACTCTATTCAATAAATGATGCTGGGATAACTGGCTAGCCATATGCAGCAGATTGAAACTGGGCCCCTTCCTTACACCATATACAAAAAGCAGCTCAAGATGGATGAAAGACTTAAATGTAAAATGTAAAACTATAACAAACTTTGAAGAAAACCTGGGAAACACTATTCTGGAATAGGCCCTGGCAAAGATTTCATGGTGAAGATATCAAAAGCAACTGTAACCAAAACAAAAATTGACAAATGAGACCTAATTAAAGAGCTTCTGCACAGCAAAACAAACTATCAACAGGGTAAACAGACATTCTACAGAATAAGAGAAAATGTTTTCAAACTATGCATCTGACAAATGTCTAATATCTGAATCTATGAGGAACTTGAACAAATTAACATGCAAAAAACAACCCTATTAAAAAGTGGGCAAAGGGTATGAACAGACATTTTTCAGAATAAGACATACACACGGCCAACAAGCATATAAAAAATGCTTAACATCACTAATCATGAGAGAAATTCAAATAAAAATTGCAACGGATGCCATCTGACACCAGCCAGAATGGCTATTATTATTACTTTTCTTTTGAGATGGAGTCTTGGTCTGTTGCCCAAGGGAGAGTACAATGGTGTGATCTCTGCTCACTGCAACCTCTGCCTCCTGGATTGAAGCAATTCTCCTGCCTTAGCCTCCCCAGTAGCTGGGATTCCAGGTACCCACCACCACACATGGCTAATTTTTGTATTTTTAGTAGAGACAGAATTTCACCATCTTGGCCAGGCTGAGAATCCCTATTATTACAAAGTCAAAAAACAACAGATGCTGGCAAGTTTGCAGAGAAGAGGGAACATTTAAACACTGCTAGTGGGAATGTAAATTAGTTCAGCCACTATGGAAGGCAGTTGGGCAATTTCTCAAAGAACTTAAAACAGAATAACCATTCAAACTAGCAATTCCATTATTGGGTCTATACCCAAAGTAGTACAAATCATTCTACCATAAAGACATATGCATATATATGTTCACCACAGTGCCATTCACAGTAGCAAAGACATGAAATAAACCTAAATGCCCATCAGCAGCGGACTGGGTTAAGAAAAATGTGGTACATATACACCATGGAATACTAAACAGCCACAAAAAAGAACGAGGTCACGTCTTTTCAGGAACATGAATGGAGCTGGAGGCCATTAACCAAATACCACATATTCTCTTGTAAGTGGGAGCTAAACATTGAGTACATATGGGCGCAAAGAAGGGAACAATAGACACCGGGGCCTACGTAAGGGTGGAGGGTGAGAGGAGGGGGAGGATCAAGAAACTACCTATTAGGTACTATGCTTATTACCTGGGTGACAAAATAGTCTGGACACCATACGACTGTTACCTGTATAACAGTTACCAGTATAACAAACCTGTATGTGTACCCCTGAAACTAAGTAAAAAGTTAAAAAAAAAAAAGCTAAAAAAATGATGTCATAGACCATATCTAGGCTAGTACTCTATAAAAAATAAGTCAGAAAAAGAATATATACTCACATTTGACTGTGTGTACATATATTCATATATGTAATTATATATATATATATGTATATATATACAATTCTAGAAAGATACACAAGAAACTAACACTGGTTTCTTAGGGGTGTCGGGGGCAGAAGGCTGAGTGCCAGGTAGGTGAGGGACAGACTTTCCACTGTCGACCTTTATTTATAATTTAACCATGTGCCTATATTACCTACATTAGCACTGCCGTAACAAACTACCATAAATTCTGTGTGTTACAACAACCTAAATTTATTCCATCAGTGTTCTGGACGCCAGGCACTGGCAGGCGCCTGTTCTCCCTGAAAGCTGTAGGAGAGAATCCTTCCCTGTCTCTTCCAGCTTTTGGTTCCTCCTGGCATGCCTTTGCTTATAGATGCATCGTCCCAGTCTCTGGCCGTGTCTTCATATTCCCCTCTGTTCTGTGTTCTTGTGTCCTTTCTTCTTATGAGGTCATCACTCACTGGATTTAGAGCCTGCCCTAAATCCAAGATGATTTCTTCTTGACATCCTTAACTAACTATACCTGCAAAGACCCTATTTCCACAGAAAGTCACATTCTGAGGCTCTGAATGAATATGAATTTTGGGGGGATGCATTTCAACCCACAACACTATTCAAAAATAAACTTTAAAAAAACCCTTACCTGTTGTGATACAAAATAAAGTTCACATTGTCAAACCAAATTTTTTTTAAATTTTATTATTTTTTTTCACAAAGCTAGGTAAGCACAAAATTTTTTTTTAATGTTAGCATTTCTAGCCTGAGCAAGCATTTAAGGTGAAATATAATGGTAATCCATTCTACAGATTAGAGGGACAGATTAACTGGCTAACTGGTCCCCTTGTTAACAGAATTGAGCCCATTGAACTGAATATATTTTCTTTTTTTTTTTTGAGACAGAGTCTCACTCCATCGCCAGGCACCGGGCTGGAGTGCAGTGGCACGATCTTGGCTCACTGCAACCTCCGCCTCCTGGGTTCAAGCAATTCTCCTACCTCAGCCTCTCGAGTAGCTGGGACTACAGGTGCATGCCGCCATGTCCAGCTAATTTTTGTATTTTCAGTAGAGACGGGTTTCACCATGTTGTCCAGGATGGTCTCCAACTCTTGACCTCGTGATCCGCCCGCCTTGGCCTCCCAAAGTGCTGGGATTACAGGCGTGAGCCACCGTGCCCAGCCTCAACTGAATATCTTTTCATTTATTCTCTGCCCTCTCTGTCTCAGAGACAGAAAAGATCAGAGAGTAAATGAAAATATATTCAGCACCCCATTGAGTATAAAGAGACAGTTGAATGAGATCAATTCTGTTAACAAAGGGACCAGTTAGTCAGATTTATGCTTAGTTTGTGTCGTGTACAATTGTGATGTTTCTGTGCACTGTTTCTAAGATTGTCTCAGGAGGTCTTTGCTGTAAATGTAGGAAGCTCACATATCAGGATTGGGGACATAGCATTTTTAGAGGAATGAACTGAGAAAAAGGTGTTTGGGTATTATCTTAACCTGCTTGGGCTACCGGAACAAACTACTGCAGACTGGGTGGCTTAAACAATAACAGTTCTTTTCTCACAGTTCTAGGGACTGAGAAGTCCAAGATCAAAGTGACTGCCAATTCAGTTCCTGGTGAAGGCTTTCTTTTTGGCTTATAGATAGCCACCCTCTTGTTATGTCCTCACATGGCAAAGACACACAGAGAGAGAAAGAGAGAGACAGACAGACAGACAGACAGAGAGCACACTTTCTGATGTCTCTGCCTACAAAAACACTAACCCTCTTAAGATAAAGGGTCTACCCGTATGCCTTCATTTAACCTAAATTGCTCCTTACTCCAAAAATAACCAGACTGGGAGTTAGGGTTTCAACATATTAATTTTGTAGGAGACACAATTCAGTCCATAGCAGGTATTTTAAATCAACCTGAGCATTTTCAACATTTGTAAAGAGGCATGATATACTATAGGACTTAAGCAGAGACTATGAATCAAGCAGAATTTAAGATCTTTTTGACACAACCATGGGGAGCTCTAACCTATCTTTATCAAACTGTGTCCTTACTTGAGCACTGGGAATGATGACAATGTATTCATTCATATAAATAGGTAGTGCTTATTTTCAAAGTCTGTGGGGTTCAAAACAAAAAGCATCGCTTTAAGAGGAGTCCTTAGGACTTAAGGGGCTTAGAGTCAGACAGGCCTGGCTTCCCACCCCAGCTCTAGCATTTAATAGCTGTGGAGCTCTGGGCAAGTTGCCTCACCTCTTTGGGTCTGTTTCCCCAGCTGTAAGACGGGAATATGACGGCCCTCTCTGGGTTGTTACGAGGCAAGATCTGTAAAAAAAAACCAGCACAAGGAACATAGTGAGTGCTCATCCAAGTTGCCTATTATTATCATTATCAATAATGAGAAACATGCATGGCAAAAATTTTGCCAAATGCCCAAGAAAACTCGAGAAAGGATTATTCAGCCTGTGGCAAGTGGAAAGGAATGGTGGCGGTAACTGGAAGGCAGAGCTGCTCAATTTGGAAACAGCAACAAGCTTGCTTTGGCTGAGCATAGAGTGTAATAATTCCCCACTTAACATTTGAAGTTTATATTCTAGAAATAGTCGAATTTAGAGGAATTTATACCCACTTAAAAAATTAATGCAGCTGGGCATGGTGGTACATGCCTATGCACTTTGGGAGGCTGAGGCGGGAGGATCACTTGAGCCAGGGCGTTGAGACCATTCTGGGCAACATCGGGAGAGCCTAGCTCTACAAAAATAAAAATTCTGCCAGGTGTGTTGGCATGCACCTGTGGTCCCACCTACATGGGAGACCGAAGCAACAGGATCACTTGAACCTGAGAGGCAGCTGTCATCATGCCACTGCACTCTAGCCTGGGTGACAGAGTGAGACCTTGTCTCTAAAAAAATAAAATAATTAATGGGTGCTGATGTGTCAATGTAGGTTTATTAATTGTAACAAATGCACCACTCTGATGGGGAATGTTGATAATGGGGGGGGTTATACACGTGGGCCGTGGGGAGTAATTGGGAAATCTCTGTACTTTCTGCTCAATTTTGCTATGAAAGAAAAACCACCCTAAAAAAAAATAAAGTCTTGTCCGGGTGAGGTGGTTCACACCTGTAATTCCAGAACATTGGGAGGCCAAGGTGGGAGGATCACTTGAACCCAAGAGTTCAAGATCAGCCTGGGCAACACAGCAATACCCCATATCTACAAAAAATTAATGAATTAGCTGGGTGTGGTAGCACACACATGTAGTCCTAGCTACTTGGGAGGCTGAGACAGGAGGTTCACTTCTGCCCAGGAGTTTGAGGCTATGATTGTGCCACCGCATTCCAGCCTGGGCCACAGAGCAAGACCTTCTCTATAAAAAATAAAATAAAATAAATACAATCTATTTTTAAAAATGGAGAATAATTAGTGAATACTTTTCACTGCAGTGAAGAAACACATCTTGCCCGGGAATCTGCACTCTGGCGTTTGCACCTGGTTCCCTGACACTCATCCAATCCACCCCCACTCCAACACCATCCTGGGCTCAAAAGGAAATGCACATGAGCTCTAGGGCTCAGAGTGTCTAGTTTCACTCTGTACCCTCTCAGGAAGACTTCTTACTGTGAGGGCCCTTTTGTCGCACTTTTGCACATTTTCTCGTAATAAAAATGTGACGGATTCCTCACTTAATGGATTAATAAAGGATTTTTTTGGGGGGGAGGAAACAAGGGAAGTGAGAAACAGCTATAACATCCATTTGCTTAGCTTCCTTATAGAATCAGAGAGAATAACCTACAAGCTGTATTTCTTCGCTAGGAGGACAAATAAAATCAAATTTTGGTTCAGGATGGAGTGCAATGGCGTGATCTCAGCTCACTGCAACCTCCACCTCCTGGGTTCAAGCGATTCTCATGCCCCAGCCTCCAAATAGCTGGGATTACAGGCCCCCGCCACCCCTCCCAGCTAATTTTTGTATTTTAAAAAATTTTGTATTTGAATGATAAAAAACAGAACCTACTTCACTGTACTGTTAGGGAGGGCAAATAAAGTAATAAACACGCAACTCTCAGAACCATGCCTGGCACACAGTAAGCACCCAATGAATAGATATTCTTAGAATTAGAAGGTGAATCACAAGGATTTATCTTTTCCGGGCTCATCATAGTGGCTTTTGTCATGTGCTTTATATATTTGACTTGCTATTACTGCACATATCATTTATAACCAAACACCAGACAGGGATGTACAGTAATATCAAGGAAGGTAAATTAGTATTTGAATGCACGAAAGCTCCTTTATACTCATATAATGAAAGACAGCTATTCACCGACTTAAGATCTCTGGCATTAATTACAGGTTTCAGTACATAAAAGTGTTACCCAAATCTGAATTCCTGCTTTGAAATGCACGATCTGTGAAACGGAGCCAAGCCAATGGAAATGCAAATGCCTCAAACATTTTCATTTACCTGTGACTCATCCCTTTCATCAAAATGGATCACCTCACTTGGAAGAACACATGAACAATTGGTTTTGTTTGTGGTCAGATAAACCAGTTATGATTAAGGAATCTGGCCACAGCTCTTCCTTTCTGTGGATGCCCCAAATGAGAGCTCTGATCTTTCTTAATCGTGAAAGAAAAGAAAAAGATCGTAAAAGAAATTAAGATGTATATGTGTTGTATTTGACCAGAGCGTAGAAAGTTATCACAAGACAAAAGTATGCCAGATTGCAGGGTCATTTATTATGCCGGCGACCACAGAGGACTCACGTCTCTCCAACCTGTGGTGCCAAAAGGAGGGTGCCATGATTTTTTATACCTGAAAAACCACCTTGGGAGTGGGGGTGAGGGGCGGGGATGGGGATGATAAGGTTTCCGACATTTCAAGGGCTACGGGATTCTGTGATTCACCTCCTGGGTGGAGACAAGGGCGGGGGTCTCTGGACATTCCAAGGTCTAGGGGACTTTTGTCATTCTGTTTGTTACCTCAGTGGTTTACAGAAGTCAGGATATACATTTGTTTACACATAGCAGTTACTGATAAGAAAAGGTAAGCAGCTTTACATAGTTTTGAGGAACAAACTGGCAGTTCTATTTACAGAGGCCAAGGACAGTAGTTATTGTGAGGAGAATGGGGCAGCCATTTCAACTTATCTAAAAACAGTTTTGCATTTTATAAAATAGTTTTGCTCCGGTCCTGGCTCTAGGCCAGCACAATATCACATATGCATATTAAAATATTGCCATTTGTTGGACAGCAGCAAAGTGGCTGAGCCTCTGACAGCCTGCCATCTTTGTTTATTGCTTTTTTTTTCTTTGAGACGGAGTTTCTTGTTTCCCAGGCTGGAGAACAATGGCATGATCTCAACTCATGGAAACCTCCACCTCCCAGTTCAAGCAACTCTCCTGCTTCAGCCTCCTGAGTAGCTGGGATTACAGGCATGCACCACCATGTCTGCCTAATTTTTTTATTTTTAGTAGAGATGGAGCTTCACCATGTTGGTCAGGCTGGTCTCAAACTCCTGACCTCAGGTGCTCCACCCACTTCGGCCCCCCAAAGAGCTGAGATTCCAGGCGTGAGCCATCGAGTGGGACCTGTTTATTGCTTTAATGCCAGTGTAACTCTCAGTTCTTATCCACTAAATATTTATATATAAAAAGTAATTAAAATAAAGTTAATTATTTTTTTATTTTCAAAAAGATATTCCAGATGTAGGCATTCAAATGCATGATCCATTTAGAAGAGCCACTTTGAAATCCTAAGAGCCCTAGGAGTAAGACGCTCCTGTTAAAGCAGACTAAGTATGGCCTGAGAAGGACACCGTACTTCCATATTTGAGTCCTTGTGGAGGAACCACAACCTACCTTAATAGGTAGACAAGATTGAAAACCTAACTTAGGAGTATGTTCCTGTAACAATAGCTGAGTCTTAGCCAATCCCAGCAGCCATATTTCAACCATTCATACACTGCTGAGTGTTCAAACGGTGTTCAAATGAGGCAAACACTGACAATCAGTTGTTTCTGTACCTCACTTCCGATTTCTGTACGTTTCCCTTTTTTTGTCTCTAAGTCTTCATCCACCACGTGGCTCTACTGCAGGAGTCTCTAGTCTCTATAAATCTGCTGTGATCCTGAGAACTGCCTGATCCGTGAATCATTCATTGCTTAATTAGACACCTTTAAATTTAATTCGTCTGAAGTTTTTCTTTTAACACTCTTAACACTGTAAACGTTCTTTTGGGAATTGCCTCCCTAGTTCTTGGGACACTCTTTCAGATATATCTATTGGTGAAAAAATATTTTCCTTTAATGAGAGTATTTTTTTTTTTTTTTGAGATGGAGTCTCTTGTTGCCCAGGCTGGAGTGCAGTGGCCTGATCTCAGCTCACTGCAAC
>NW_016107994.1:495064-496129 GCF_001604975.1 Cebus imitator
TGTTACTCAGGCTGGAGTCCAATGGCGCGATCTCGGCTCACCGCAACCTCCGCCTCCTGGGTTCAAGCAATTCTCCTGCCTCAGCCTCCCGAGTAGCTGGGACTACAGGCCTGCGCCACCATGCCCAGCTAATTTTTGTATTTTTGGAAGAGATGGGGTTTCACCATGTTGACCAGGACGGTCTCCATCTCTTGACCTCGTGATCCACCCACCTCTGCCTCCCACAGTGCTGGGATTAGAGGCGTGAGCCACTTTGCCTGGCCTAGAGTTATGAATGTTTTGAAAAGATTTGGAAGTCATTCAGATTTCCTTGAGGTAATGCATTTTTATTCGAAAACAAGGTGCCACTAACATAAATGGTATTTCTTGCCTGCATCATAAACTGGCTTGGAAGACAACCCTAAGGAAGGAATTCTAACACAGCCTTCTCAAGGTGAGCATTAGTCTTTCTCAGAAACAACAGTCTTCTCTGTAGGTAACCAAATTGGTCCTGTTTGCCTAGGACTTTTTCTGTTTTTCTGCTGAAAGTCCAGTGTCCTGGAATCTCTTCAGTCCTAAGTGAACTGGGAGAGTTGGTCCTCTCTCTTAGTATGAGGCAGTCATATTCTTCTAGTTCACAAGACTTTGATTCTGCTCCTGTTAACACAGTAATACAAGAGTTTCTCATCCTAGCTTACTTCCCATGGGTTACAGGCTCTGAGCAATCCCACTGAAAAACAACTCTGGTTTGAGTGTACACATTATAGTAGGTTTCTTTGCTTGTTTCTTGGTTTCTTTGCTTGTTTCTTGGTTTCTTTTTAAGGCCAATCTAGTTGAATCACCCTAGTACCTTTGAGCTTTTCACTGGTATTTGGAGCAATGTTTGCAATTCTTTCGTGGTTTGCAGTCCCTGCCTCCTGACAATGTTTTTGCTTAAACTGAGCCAGCATGTGAGATCCAGCAAGTGGATTAGGATTTCTAGTCTGAAGGGCCGGGCGCGGTGGCTCAAGCCTGTAATCCCAGCACTTTGGGAGGCCGAGGCGGGTGGATCACAAGGTCAAGAGATCGAGACCATCCTGGTCAACA
>NW_016107994.1:496694-510848 GCF_001604975.1 Cebus imitator
AAAAAAAAAAAAAAAAAAGGATTTCTAGTCTGAGCTCTGCCATTTATTCAGCCATGAATCTAGCCTGTCTTGGCTCCCAGATTCCTTATCTGACAAACAGAAAAAATAAGTACCTTCACTATAATCTATGGTTAATATGAAGATGAAAAGAGATAATGTCCATGAGCTGCAAAGTTATTAATTTTAACAATTATTGTAGTCATAATTTATTGAATAACTGCTATATCCAAGACCTTCCAGGAAGCCATAATCATGGAGGGAAAATACACACATATGCAGAAACATGGCTGACTACTGGATGATGTCTTTAGTGCTGTCACAGTTACCTGCAAAGGTTCTAACTGCCACTGCAGAATTATAACTGAGACAGTGAAAGAGATCTGATCTGACCAACTCCATCATGTTTCTAACTTCCAAGCTGTCCTTGTTCACTCCTGGGTGTAAGCTGAACTACCTCTGGAGGAACTTAGATTATACCTTATAATTTAGAACAAAGTCCATAACAAAACAAGCCCCCTTCTTGCCTGGGGGCTAGACTGCCTTTGCAGGACTAACAAATTAGCCGAAAGATGAGAAATTATGGTTTAGGAGTCATGCAACTGGAGGCTACAAGGCTCTGACCCTCCCCAAATTGTTCCTGGGATAACATCGCTTTCTAAAATCAGTGTTTGAGATATTTTGCAGACCTGGCACTTGATGGATCAGCTGGCACCATGCAGATCAATAAGCTAGCTCATCTGATCTTGTAGTCCTCACTCAGGAACTGACTGACTCAGTGCAAGAGGATGGCTTCAGCTCCCTATGAGTTCATTTCCAACTCAACCAATCAGCACTCCTCACTCACCTGCTGCCCCCACTTTCACCAAATTAACCTTAAAAATTCTGATCCATGAATGCTTGAATGCTCGAATGCTCAGGCAGACTGATTTGAGTAATAATAAAACTCCAGTCTCACACACAGCCGGCTGTGTGTGAATTATTCTTTCTCTATTGCAATTCCCTGTCTCGTTAAATTGGCTCTGTTTAGGCAGCGAGCAAGGTAAACCCATTGGGCAGTTACAGGGACTCCAAGAAAAGGCTAAGTAATTTTGCTCGTGTGACTCTGGAAGGCTTCCCAAAGGAGACGATGTTTGAATTGGAGCCTGAAGGATGACAAAGGCAATGGCATGAACAGAGACATGGAGATGGGAAGACTAGGAGCATGTTTAGGAAAGGGCAAATATGCCAGTATTTTAGTACTTTCTGAGTGAGCAGAATAGGACCAGATCTCTTAAGTGCAATGGAACATAAGTGAACTTTATCAGGGGTTTGACCTAATCGGATCCCTCTGGCTGCAGTATGGAAGACTGAATAGACTTTAAGAAGCAGGACAAGCAGGACGTGGGGAGAACAGCTATTGACACTTATTGTGCACATTTGGAGAATACCAGGGTAGTATAAAGGAGGATGACGGCAAGTGGGAGAGGAGAGGAAAAGAGAGATGAAAACCTCATCATCAATAATGCCACCTTATCGAAGAGGCCTGGCTTGACCATTCTATAGAAAATATTATAGAAAATAATGTAGAAATATCACCCATCCACATCACTTTTCTTCCTTCACTTGCTATATTTTTCTCCTTGGCATTATCACCATCAATATGTAGATGCAGGTACCACAAGGGCTATACTTGGTAAGCAAATACATGTTTGAGCTTCCTATAAGCCAAGGCAAAGAGAGAAACATGGCCACTTATGACACCTACAGTCCTCATTAGACAAGGACATGACATTTTCTCAAATGAAGACTTATTTTTTTCATATGATATATTTACTTTTTAGATGCTTATTATCTATTCCCTCACTAGATAAACATTCCATACAGGAAGGGCTTTTGTTTTAATATTTCCTATATCCTTGGTGCCAGAACAGTGCCTTGTATGTAGTAAGTACTCAATAAATATTTGCTGATTTTAAAAATAAATAAAAAGTTTGATGTTCTTCCCACTCTGTAAATCAACGGGTCAATATGGTTGATCTGCTCCTGTTTTCACTTAGGAAGCTAACTGTAGACTGTGTTGCAGTTTGCAGAAAGCCTTCTCTACCTCCTCCCCTTCTAGGGTAGATCCCTCCAGGAGCCCCGACTGAGAATCTTGGGTCTTAAGCATGGCTCCTCTGTTTGGGTAGATCTTGAACCATAAGACTGTTGCATCATTACCACTGTGAGATTGCTCAAACCCTTGTTTACTTTCTGGGGCTTTCTGTTTAGCTTTTATTCTTTTCTTGCGGAACTCCAATTAAATATGTTTTAAACCTCATCAGCCCACCCTACAGGCCTTTTAATTTCTGTATTTCCCATCTTGATCTCTCTGTTCTGTCCTCAGATTTATCTTCTAACTCACTAATTTTCTCTTTACTTGTTTTGGTGCTGTGGTTGACACCTTGGGGTTTTTTTGTGTATATTTTTTGATTTTTTGATCTTAGATGGAACTTTGTCTGTTGAATTCTTTGAAGCCTAGGTCTCTCCTGAGAGCATTTATCTTTAGTTTGTGAGGCGACTTTTTCTCTTTAAACTACAGAAGTAGTGTGAATTGTTCTGCACAGCATGAATAAAGCCTGGCTTGTGGTTATTTATTCTCAGAGGGAATTTTTCTTCCAACAAGTCAAGCTGTGACAGATAAGTATATACCTCTCTTGCTTTTTTTGAAAGAATATTTTTTTATAGCTCATCCTTTTACTGAGACCGTAGATGTTAGGGATCTCAGCTTTGTGCAGTGGTCTCCAATCTGACCCCTTCACCTTGCCAAGACGTTACACTTTGCCTCTTCTCTCTCATGACACCAGTGAAAACTCTTGCTCTAGGTCACAGCAGAGATGCCTCTAGTTCCAGCTCTTGATGACTTATTTGGATTCTGGCTTCTGTTTTATATTTGGCTTTTCTATATCCTTCTTATTTTCTTTTCTCTCAGTCATGCATTAAAAATATTTTTTAAGCCAGGCAAAGTGGCTCATGCCTGTAATCTCAGAACTTTGGGAGGCTAAGGCAGGAGGATCGCTTGAGGTCAGGTCAGGAGTTCGAGACCAGCCTAGCCACTGTCGTGAAAACCCAGCTCTACAAAATATACAAAAATTAGCTAGGCATGGCAGTGCATGTCTATAGTCCCAGCTACACAGGAGGCTGAGGATCACTGGAACCTAGGAGGTGGAGATTGCTGTAAGCAGAGCTAGAGATCATGCTACTGTGCTCCAGCCTGGGTGACAGAGTGAAACTCTGTCTCAAAAAAAGATCCAACATTTAAAAACATTTTACTAGCACTTATCATATATACATGATATCCAGTCTGTATATATTATCTAGCACGTATATGTATGTGGCTCACACCTGTAATCCTAGAATTTTGGGAGGCTGAGGCAGGCAAACCACTTGAGGTCAGGAGTTCAAGACCAGCTGACCAACATGACAAAACCCTGTCTCTACAAAAAATGCAAAAATTAGCTGGACATGGTGGCGGATGCCTGTAATCCTAGCAACTCAGGAGGCTGAGGCAGGAGGTGGAGGTTGTGGTGTGCCGAGGTCATGCCACTACACTCCAGCCTGGGCGACAGAGCAAGACCTTGTCTCAAAAAAAAAAAAAAAAAAAGATATCTAGTCTGCAGCAAGTCACACGGTCAATTCATTCGTCTCTAAACATTTATTCATATCTGTTAAGCGCCAAGTAATCTGTTAAGCACTGGTGGCAAACAGATGGCTGGAACGTATGTTAATTCCGGCCCCTTTCCAACTTATTTATGAGGCCAGTATTACCTGTACCCAAGCCAGACAAAGATATCACAAGAAAAGAAAACTACAGATCAATACTTCTTATCTATATAGACACAAAAATTCTCAACAAAAGACTAGCAAACAGACTCCAGCAACACAGAAAAAAGATTATACAGCTGGGTGCAGTGACTCACGCCTGCAATCCCAGCATTTTGGAAGGCCCAGGCAGGCAGGTCACTTAAGGTCAGGAGTACCAGACTGGCCTGGCCAACATGGTAAAACTCTGTCTATGCTAAAATTACAACAACAACAACAAAATAGCTGGGTGTGATGGCACACGCCTGTAATCCCAGTTACTTGGGGAGGCTGAGACAGGAGAATCACTTGAAACTGGGAGGTGGAGGTTGCAATGAGCCGAGATCTCACCACTGCAGTCCAGCCTGAGCAACAGAGCAAGATTCCATCTCGAAAGAAAGAGAAGAAAGAAAGAAAAGAAAAGAAGGAAGGATGGAAGGAAGGAAGGAAGCAAGGAAGGAAGGAAGGAAGGGGATTGTACACCATGACTAAATGAGATTTATCTCAGAAATGCAAGGTTGGTTTGACATACAAAAAGCAATCAAGATAAAAATACTGTAAATGGAATAAAGGAAAAATTACATGATCATCTCAACAGATGCAGACAAAGCTTCTGACACAATCCAACATCCTTTCATGATAAACACACTCAATGAACTAGGAATAGAAGGGAACTTTCTCAACCTGATAAAGGACATCTATGAAAGACCAACAGCAAACATCATACATAGCGAAAGACTGGAGGCCTTCCTCCTAAGATAGGCACAAGATAAACATATTTTGCTACATTTATTCAACATTGTACTGCAATTAGGCTACAAAAAGAAAGAAATCTAGGCTGGAAAGGAAGAAATAAAACTCTTTCTTGAGTTTTATTTATCATGCTTTAAAATATTTTTGTTTACAATATTTTAAAATACTTATTTTAAAGTACCTTTAAAGGGTATTTTAAAATAAAAACTATTTGCAGATGACATGTTTTTGTACATATACTGGTAGATCAGTAGTTGCCTAGGAACAGGAGTGGAGGAAGTGGAGGAGAAAAGAGAGTATCTGATGACAGCTATGGATTTCCTTCGGGGATAATGGAACTGTTCTAAAACGGATTTTTTTCACAACTGTGTGAATATTCTAAAAATCATTAAATTATACACTTCAAATAAATGAACTGCATGGTATTTGAATTGTATTTTAGTAAAACTTTGTTTTGTAAAAAAGAGTAAGGTGATTTTTCAGGAAAAAAAAAAAATTTGAGACAGAGTCTCACTCCATCGCCCAGGCTGGAGGGCAGTGGTGCAATCTTGGCTCACTGCAAACTCCACCTTCCAGGTCCAAGTGATTCTCGTGCTTCAGCCTCCCAAGTAGCTGGGACCACAGGAGTGTGCCACCATGCTTGGCTAATTTTTATATTTTTAGTAGAGATAAGGTTTCATCATGGTGGCCAGGCTGGTCTCGAACTGCTGACCTCAAGTGATCCACCCACTTTCACCTCCCAAAGTGCTGGGTTTACCAGTGTGAGCCACATGCCTGGCCAAGGAAAACTTTTAATTTAACTCAGAAAGAAATCGAAAACCTGAATAGTCCAATGATCCTAAAATAAATTTAAAGGGTATTTTAAAATCTTTTCCCCTACTTGCTCCACCTAGCTTGAGAAAAAGATAGCAGGCCAGACTATTTTCGAGTCAAACTATATAAAACCTCTAAGCTTTTCCATATGCTCTAAAAATTGTATTTAGAGCATAGAGAAAGATGGGAAACGTCCCAACTCATTTGATTTGGCTAGCATTACTTGCCAATGTAATAAAACAGGATGATGAGAGCACAAAAGAAAAAGAAGAGAGGAAAATATGATAGGCCAATATATTTAGGCTATATTTAATAGCCTAAATAAGACATTAAAAGGCCAGGTTCTATGGCTCATGCCTGCAGTCCCAGTACTTTGGGAGGCCAAGGCAGGCAGATTGCTTAAGCCCAGGAGTTTGAGACCAGCCTGGGCAACATGACAAAACCCCATCTCTACAAAAAAAAACAAAAAAAAACAAAAAAAAACAAACCTGGCATGGGGGCATGCACCTGTAATCCCAACAACTCAGGAGGCTGAGGCACAAGAATCACTTAACCCCAGGAGGTGGAGGTTGCAGTGAACTGAGATTGCACCACTGCACTCCAGCCTGGGCAACAGAGTAAGACTGTCTAAAAAAGAAAATAAAAGAAAGAGAGAGAGAAAGAGAGAGAGAGGGAGAGGGAGAGGGAGAAAGAGAGAAGGAAAGAAAGAAAGAAAGGAAAGAAAAGAAAAGAAAGAAAGAAAGGAAGAAAGAAAGAGAAAGAAAAAGGAAGGAAGGAAGGAAGGAAACTGCCATCTATTCTAGCAATAGATTTATGAAGGGAAAAAAATATGATCATCTGAATAAGTTTTGACAACGTATTGAATTAAATTTAATACCAATACCTGATTAAAAATCTTAGCAATCCAGAAAAGTATGAATCTACATTAACTTGGCCAGGTGCAGTGACTCGTGCCTATAATCCCAGCACTTTGGGAGGCTGAGACAGGAGGATCACTTGAGCCCAGGAGTTTAAGACTAGCCTGGACAACATACCAAGACCCCATTTCTACAAAAAAGTTAAAAACTTAGCCATGGTGACATGTAATCCCAGCTACTTGGGAAGCTGATGCAGAAGGATAATTTGAGTTCAGGAGTTCAAGGTTGCAATGATCTATAATTATATCACTGCGCTCCAGCCTGGGTGACAGAGAAAGACCCTGTCTCTAATGAAACAATAACAACAACAAAAAAACACCTTCTGTATGACAAATAAGCATACAAACAAAATATGAAGACAAGTGACAGATGAGAAGAAAATATTTGTAACATATTGTGGACCCCGGAGAATAATATTAAGTCCTTGATAACCCTTTGTGCATGAGATCCTGTACCGGGCCTATCACTTGTATCATCTCATTCTATCTTTGAATCAACTCTCTGAGGCAGTGGCGATTGACACCACTGTTCAGAAGAAGGGAGTAAAAATTGGAGAATTTAAGCATCCTGCCCCAATCTCATGGCCCAGAAGCGAGTTAGGGTTCCAACATGGACCTAACCTGACTCCCACATCTGCCACCATTTATCTCTCCAGGAGCTAGCATTATTCCTCATCTCTTAAAGTTACTTCACTTATTCTTTGGTATGTTTGTTTCTGGACAGATTATCTGAAAGGCTCTTTTCTTTTCTTTTCTTTTGGGAGGGGAGGAAGTCTTGCTCTGTCCCCCAGGCTGGAGTGCATTGGTGCCATCTCAGCTCACTGCAATCTCTGCATCTGATCCTCCTGCCTCAGCCTCCCTAGTAGCTGGGATGACAGGCACCTGCCACCATGCCCGGCTAATTTTTGTATTTTTAGCAGAAATGGGGTTTCACCATGTTGGCCAGGCTGGTCTTCAACTCCTGACCTCAGGTGATCCACCTGCCTCAGCCTCCCAAAGTGCTGGGATTACAGGCGTGAGCCACTGCGCCTGGCCAGGTTAGCATCACACACGGGGGGCTGTTGGGGGCGTAGGGGAGGGACAGTGGAGGGTGGGGAGGTTGGGGAGAGATAATATGGAGAGAAATGCCAGATATAGGTAATGGGGGGATGGAGGCAGCAAACCATCTTGCCATGTATGTACCTATGGAACAATCCTGCATGATCTTCACATGTACCCCAGAATGTAAAGTACAATAAAAAAAGAAAGAAAGAAAGGCCCTGAAGTGAAGATGGAGAACGAGTCACAAGGCTGTCACATGCCTTCCTTTTCATGAACTCTTGAGGAGCAAACTTCCTCCTTGGCTTTTTCTTCTGCCTTCTTCCTTGACTTTTGAGTTTCCTGGGGTGGCCTAATTTCCCACCAGTGGAGAGTTGGGCTTGATTGCCCCGTTCCTCAATACTAGCATGCCCACCCTCTTCCCCTTTCTCATTTGCTTGTGACAGGGAGGAAGAACGGAGTGTGGGTGAGCCCTCTGACTTACCTGATTGTGCTGTGGTTGGGCTGGGCTTGGCTTGACTGGCTTGACCTGCTCTGCTATTTCCTTTGCTCTTTCCCTCTTTTTTCTTTTTTTTTAGGTCTCACTCCCCACTGAGGCTGGAGTGCAGTGGCACAATCACAGCTCACTGCAGCCTTTACCTCCCGGACTCAACTGATTCTTCCACTTTATCCTCCTGAACCCCAATATAACATCCATGAATCTTATTTTGAAAATTCACTGATGGACTCTCACAGGTTCTTAAGCAAAAGAGAAATGTAATAAAATATGTGCTTTAGGATTTTGAACCTGACCTTGGAGAGCTGGAAACTAGGAGCGGGAAGGGATAGGCACACATCATCACGCCTAGTTAATTAAAAAAATTTTTTTGTAGAGATGGGGTCTCACTGTGTTCCAGAGGCTGCTCTTGAACTCCTGGGCTCAAGTGATCCTCCCACCTTGGCCTCCCAAATTACTGGAATTACAGGTGTGAGTCACCCCCCCCAGCCTTCTGACTGAGTGATGCAGACTGTCCTGTGTCCTGGGAGAGGGGCAGTCACTGTTATTCAGGGTATTCCTGAAAGACTGCCTGCTTGTCAGTGAGCCTCCCTCTCAGAGCCCCTTGAGCATCTGAATCAGAGAGTTAGGAAACTCTGTCCATGTCCTCTACCATGATCCCTTTCTCTCCCCCACCAAATCCTTCTATGCCTTCCTGCTCCTTGTTTCCAAATCTTCAAGGTCAAGTTCAACTTCCTAAAGCACAGATTTTTATCATATTTCTCTTTTGCTTAAGAACCTGTAAGAGTCCAGCAGTGAATTTTCCAGTAAGGTTCATGAATGTTATATTGGGGACCAGGAAGTGTTAGACATTCTATTTATTCTTAATCCAAAAATTAAGAAAGAAACAGCGTGAGTACTCAATAGGTTGTATGTTGACTGTCACTAGTGCCCCACTTGACCCATCTATCAGACTGTTTCCTGAATCATGGTGCATGTCAGAAATGTCATAATGCAGAGGGCCAGAGAGAGGAGTGTATTCTCACTCACTCACTTTCAGTCTATGACAAGTGTTGCAATTTCCATGAGCCTAGCTCCATGAATTCCTACAGCCTCAGGATTTGGTGGAGAAAACATTCTTAGAAATGAAACAATTGTGATTCTTTGCATATAATCATCAAAGTCCACTCTAAAGTGTCTGTGGGGATTTTCCTTCCCCTATATGATAATAAAGGCATGACATTTTTGGCAATTCTTGGTAATAAAAAGCCTTGTGGTCCTTTTCAGAGCTGTCTTCCGAGCTGTGGTCTAGGAAGGGGAATAGTAGCGGCTAGCTTGTCTCCATTTAAGCATCTCTTCCGTTGGGGCTGGAAGCAGGAGGAGGGAAGAGAGGTAAGGGATAGAGAGTTCTTATTTGGCTGGTACTAGAATAATCTGACTCCATGCTTTCCAGACCTGGGAGATTTGTGGAGCTGGCTCTCCCTGTGGGCACATCTATGGGTTTTCTGGAGATTCCTTTGCTAGGGCCACCCAATAGCAAATCCAGAGTGGCAGGCAGTGTTTCTCTTGCCCCTGGCTGCTCCTGCCATAGCCTCAGTTTCTACCTCCAATGGTGCACATCACAGCCTCCTGCCACCGGGGTCCTCTCTGGCTGTAGGCCGCTATCTTGGGAGGATCTCTTCTAAAATGACCCAGGCCATATTCCTACTGCAAGCTCATGGCTGGTCCTCGTGTTAGAGGGAAGTTCGGCCACTTCTGACCTGCCATTGGAGGAGAGGAGCGCAGGGACTTCCCAGATGCTCAGCCATAGGGAGTTAGCTGGTCTGTGGAGGCCCAGCTGCAGGTGCCCGGAGCTCTGTGCAAGGTGAGGTGAACGTTCTCCCACTGGGTTGAAGTTAGGAGGGCACTCCCCTCCCCTCTGTCGGTGCACCAAATGCTATGAGCTACGTTGTCACTGTGCACGTTATGGGCACCATATTGATCCTGCTGCATGGGTTCAAATCCTACCTCTGCCTCACTAGCAGTGTGAACTCATGCAAATTATTGAAAGTCCCTGGCTGGGCATGGTGGCTCACACCTGTAATCCCAGCACTTTGGGAGGCCGAGGTGGGCAGATAACCTGAGGCTGGAAATTCAAGACCAGCCTGACCAACATGGAGTAACCCTGTCTCTACTAAAAATACAAAAAATTAGCCAGGCATGGTGGTACATACCTGTAGTCCCAGCGACTTGGGAGGCTGAGGCAGGATAATCCTTTGAATCTGGGAGGCAGAGGCTGCAGTGAGCTGAGATTGAGCCATTGCTCTCCAGCCTGGGCAACAAGAGCAATACTTCAGTCTCAAAAAACAAAAAACAAACAAAAAACAAAAAACAAAAAAAAAAAAGAAAAAGAAATTCCTCATTCCTCATCTGTAAAATAGGGGAATGTTAATGCCTACCCAGTATGGGTATTGTAAGCTCGGTATATTTCTAATACTTAGAACAGTACCTGGTACTATATGTGTGTGTGTTTGTGTATGTCTCTGTGTGTGTGTGTGTGTGTGTGTGTGTGTGTGTGTGTGTATTAGCTATTATTTTTACAAAAGCAAGACCTTTAGAGTAGAATTTTTGTCATTCTTTCTAATGAGATGGTGGGCTCTCTGCAAGGGATACAGTACTTGTTTCCACTTATAGTGGTAATGTAGTGTTCATTTCAAAAATTCATAATTCATGTTTTAAAGAGTGAGTTGAATTAAACAAAAATATGGATTAGACAAAAGTGTTGGAAAGCATGGCCAGCATTGTGATGCTGGCATACAAATGACTGGTCTTTGGACGTACAAGTCTAGTAGCTCTTGAGTTCATAATGGCACTCTAGGGCTTTGAAGAACCTGGCTTCTATTCTTCCTTCTCCAGAAGCCTTCATGGAATGAACAGTTTAATTGTATCTCAACTTACCAGTATTCTCCAAACATTGTTTTTTTCCAAACACCTTTTCTATAAACCAACCAACCAAACAAAAAACAAAAAAACCAACAGCAATGAACAACTTGAACACAAAACCCCAATATGTATTTGCCTAAAATGTGAAAATTATACTTACATATGATAGACAGAATAGAGTAGTAGTTATGAAAGTAAACTTTCTAGCCAGACCAAGGAGTTCAAATCCCAGCTCTGCCACCCATCAACTATATGATCTTAGAGGGATAGCTTGACCTTTTGTGCCTGGCAAGTGGAATTAATAATACCTAACTCACAGAGTTGTTACAGGAGTCCAGTGAAGTGATATATGTAAGCTATACATGTAAGTGATATATGTAAGCTATTACAACGTGGTCTGGCATGGAATAAACATTCATTAACATTACCTATTATGATTATTACTGTGTAGCAAAATAGGTACATTATTATAAAATGCTTTTAAATTATAAATTTAAGATTAAGATAGATGGTAATCCCAGCATTTTGGGGTACTGAGGCAGGTGGATTACTTGAAGCCAGGAGTTCAAGACCAGCCTGGCCAACATGATAAAACCCCATCTGTACCAAAAAATACAAAAAATTTGGCCAGGCATGGTGGCATGTGCTTGTAATCCCAGCTACTTGGGAGGCTGAGACAGGAGAATCACTTGAACCTGGGAGGCAGAGGTTGCAATGAGCCAAGGTCACACCACTGCACTCTAGCCTGGATGACAGAGTAAGCCCCTGTCTAAAAAACAAAAACAAAAACACCCCCAAAAAAGTCCTAACAAACAAACAAAAAAAGATCAAGATTTTAAAAATAGAAATAGAGGTTCTATTATGTCCCTTCACCCTCCTGAATTGTCTTGTGATGTCTGGGGTGCATTCGCCCTCACTTTGGAAACTGCCGGTTTAAGCAATGAGAGGAACACACTCTCTCCCTAGGTATTCTGATTCTTGAGATGCTCTGTAAAGCTTGGAGGACTGTGAGTGGGTTCTTCCACGCTTGGATTATGCGCACTACCATTTCTACACAAACCTCTTGGCTTCTCTGCTTGTAAACAGTAATCAGGTTGGGCTGAATGTGGGGCCGGGAGTCCCAGGCTCCTGGCCGGTCCTGCCCAGTCATTCCTAAGGATGGAGCCCGCACAGACTCTGCCTCTTGCCTTGTATCTGCCACCCTGTGCTTAAGCAACTCCCACAGAGCTTAACGCCAAGGAGGCAGTGGCCAGTGGGGCAGCTGCATGTCAGTCTGTGCTGTGAAACCAGCCATCCTTGTAACCAAATGTGAGAGCAGCAGATTAAAGCGGGATTGCCTAAAGACAGGTTTGTAGGACACACACTGGCTGAGTCCCCTGCTGCCAGCAGCTGCTCTTCTTGACATGGGGCCAACCTAGAAACTTTGCAGGATACCCTCAGATGCTCCAGCAGCCAGAGAGGTGATGATGGCCCTGGAACTGCTGAGAGCAGCTGGTTTCATCAGGGCTGGCTGAAAGTCTAGATCACTAGGGACGATAGTGAAACCTCTGACTCTGTGCCAGGGAGTGGGTTGGTGGGTGCTGCGTCGACAACTGTGACTAGTAAACCCAGTGAGAACCAGGTCTAATTACAGTAGAGCTACAGAAATTTCCCCCACATTCCAGCCGCTTTAAATCAGATAATTTTAGGGTTGAGAAAGACCCTAGAGATCGCCTAATGAATCCCAAACGTAGTTGCTTACAGCATCAATGAGAAGCCTTAAAATTTGTGCAGTGAATTAGCTCAGTTATATAAAGGGCTGAATCACCGCATCATCCTGTGTTCCACTTAAGAAATGGAGGCCGGGCGAGGTGACTCCCACCTGTAATCCCAGCACTTTGGGAGGCTGAGATGGAGGGATCACTTGAGGTCAGGAGTTTGAGACCAGCCTGGCCAATGTGGTAAGACTCCCCCATCTCTACTGAAAATACAAAAATTAGCTGGGTATGGTGGTACATGCCTGTAATCCCAGCTATTCAGGAGACTGAGGCAGGAGAATCAGTTGAACCTGGGAGGCAGAGGTTACAGCGAGCTGAGATCATGCCACTGCACTCCAGCCTGGGTCACAGAGTGCGACTCCATCTCAAAAAAAAAAAGGTTCTCCAAGCATTCCCAGTGATCCAGTGATGAGCCAGGGTTGGTGGGTAACTGTTCTCACTGGGGCTTGCCTAAGTGGACTGAGCACTGGTGTTGAAGTTAAAAGACCCAAGGTCCCATCCTGGTGGTACCACCTCCCACCTGTTGACACCTGACAAGGGGCGTATTCCTCTAAAGCTCAGATTCTTCATCTGTAAAAAGGGGATAAGGACAATAAACGCCCTTTCAAGCTCATGTATGTATATGAAGCTCTAAAACACTGCATAGACGGGACTTAAGGGCTCATGCCAAGGGCTCATACAGCCTAGGGTTGGTCACCTCTGGTGACAAGAGGCTCATTACTTTCAGAGACAGCTTCCCGCCTCCTTATTTTTTTTGAAAGCTTTGATGGACAAAAGTTCCTTCCTTATTCTGAGTAGAAATCTGTTCTCTGTCATTTCCTCCTATTGGATTTAATTCCACCCCTCAGGGAACCACAGAATAAACTTAATCTTTAATTTGCAGACCAGTCTTTTGAATAATTTAAGACAATATAGCCTTCTGGCTTTCCTTCCCTATCTCAATTCTAGGCTTCTCCACACACTGTCTACTGAGAAGTTCCCTTTATGAATAAGCAATATTCCCAGAAATTACCATAGGCATGGCTATATTTCAGCAAACCAGAGAGGCCATGTTCCTGGATTAGTGATTCAAGAAAATCCATTTAGCCTCTAGTTAATTAAATCACTCAATCACAGCAAATCGTCTTGTTAAATTAATCACCTGTGCTACAGGATCTACTTATTAAAGTATTTGCTTAGTAAATGTCTTAACGCCCATGCAACCCTTTCGTGTGCCAGGCACTGCTCAGTGATTTGCATGCACTTAGTTTTTATGTTAAACCCTGAAAGGTAAGCACTGTTACTATTTTCATTTTATAGATGAGGAAACTGAGTCCAAGAGAGGCTAAGAAGGCCCAAGATGATGCAGCCAGTAAGTGATACAGTGGGGTTTGGGCTCAGGTCTGCCTGACTCTAAAGCCCATGTGGGCCTAGCACGGTGGCTCATGCCTGTAATCCCAGCACTTTGAGAGGGCCAAGGTGGGAGGATCACTTGAGCCCAGGAGGTTGAGGCTGCAGTGAGCCATGATCTCACCAGCCTGGATGACATAGTGAGACTCTGTCAAAAAAAACAAGGCTGGGCCGGGCGCGGTGGCTCAAGCCTGTAATCCCAGCACTTTGGGAGGCCGAGGCGGGTGGATCACGAGGTCAAGAGATCGAGACCATCCTGGTCAACATGGTGAAAC
>NW_016107994.1:511058-557160 GCF_001604975.1 Cebus imitator
AAAAAAAAAAAAAAACAAGGCTGGGTGTTGTGGCTCACACCTGTAATCCTAGCACTTTGGGAGGCAGAGGCAGGAGGATCAGTTGAGCCCAAGAGTTTGAGACCTGCCTGGGCAAGATGGTGAAATCTCATCTCCACAAAAAGTACAAAAAATTAGCCAGGCGTGGTGGTGTGTGTCTTTGGTCCCAGCTACTTGGGAGGCTGAGGTAGGTGGACTGCCTTACAGGCTCACGCAACCTTACCTGGCTAATCTTTGTATTTTTAGTAGACAGAGTTTTTCCATGTTGGCCAGGTTGGTCTCAAACTCCTGATCCCCAAGTGATCTGTCCACTTCATCCTCCTAAAGTGCTGGGTTTACAGGGGTGAGCCACCACACCCAGCTGTTTTTTTTTTTTTTTAATTTGAAGAAAAATTTAAATAACATGGAAATGCACAGCTCTGAAGTGTACACATTTGGTGAGTTCTGGCAGACATACAAATCTGTGTGTCTTAAATTCCAATCAAGATAAAATAGTTTCACTACTACAGAAAGTTTTCTCATGCCCCATCTAGTCAGTTCCTAACCCCAGAGGTGACTGACCACTGTTCTGATTTCTGATACGAAGATTGATTTTTGCCTGTCCTTGGCATGTCATGAGTGGATTCATGTAGTGCATACTCTTTTGTGCCTGGCTTCTTTTGCTCAAAATGTTTTGAGCCTCAGTCTCCTTGTGTGTGCCACAGCTGTCCCTCTTTTTCACGGCTGAGTAGTACGCCATTATATGAACATACCACATTTTATTTCTACATTCTTCTTATGAACAGGTTTTTAACACCTTGACACATCATGCAGAGGTAATAATAAGTAAATCACTCATTCATTCATTAGGCAAATGTCTTTCCAGAGCTTTCTCTATGCCAGGTACTACTGGAGGTGCTAGGAGACTTTGGTGAAGAAAACAAAGTCCCTGCTCTCACAGGGCTTTTATTTATAGTTGGAGAGAAAAACAGTATAAAAGAAATTGAAGGAATGAACAAGGCAGTAGCAGGAAGTGCTAACAACATATTAAATCTGCGTGAAGGTGCCAGGGTGGCTTGTAAGGACATTGGATCTTCATTTTTTTTTGAGACAGGCTCTGTCACCCAAGTTGGAGTGCAATGGTGTAGTCTTGGCAATGCAGCCTCAACCTCCCGGTCCTAAGCAATCCTCCTACCTCGGCCTCCTGAGTAACTGGGACTACAGGAACCATGCCCAGCTAATTGTTATTTTTGTAAAGACAGGGTCTCACTATGTTGCCCAGGCTAGTCTTGAACTCCTGGGCTCAAGTGATCTTCCTGCCTCAGCCTCTCAAAGTGCTGGGATTACAGGCAGGAGCCACCACGTCCAGCCTCAGGTCTTCTTCAGATCATGGCCAGGAAATGCCTCTTGGGGTAGGTGACTTGGTTGACATGGGGGTGCTACAAAGATGAAGCCCCTGAAGAGGTGTGTTCTGGGCAGAAGGAACAACTGCTGGGAAGGTGTAAAGCAGGGGAGGCTGGGAGGGACGGGTCATCGAGGTGGGAGGAAGAGGAACAAGCCAATATGACTGCAGTAAAGTGAGCAAGGCTGGAGATGGTGGCAGGTTGGGCTCAACAGGAGGAGGGCAGAGACAGGTGTGTGAGAAAGGAGTCAAGTTTCATTTCAGAAGTGATGGGAGCCCTTTGGAGGGCTGAAACAGGGAGTTGTATGGTCTTATTTACTTTTTTTTCTTTTTGAGACAAAGTCTCACACTGTCACCAAGGCTGGAGTGCAGTGGCAAGATCTTGCCTTACTACAACCTCCACATCCCAGATGCAAGCAATTCTCTTGCCTCAGCCACCCAAGTAGCTGGGATTACAGATTAGCGTGCCACCATGCCTGGCTAGTTTTTGTATTTTTGTATTTTTTGTAGAGACGGGTTTTCATCATGTTGGCCAGGCTAATCTCGAACTCCTGACCTCAAGTGATCTGCCTGCCTCGGCCTCTGAAACCGGCTAGGATTACAGGTGTGAGCTGCTGCTCCTGGTCGCAAAGAGCTAAATTCTTTTTTTTTTTTTTTTTTTGAGAGTGGCACCGGCTTTCCTGTCTTTATGCGGGCCTGGAAAGGTTGGGTCCTGGGGGGCAACAAGGAGGAAGGGCCGGGAAGCTGTGTGACCAGGACCTTAGGTGGTGTGCATCTGGGATTCCTCTACTTGTGGGTGCTCATTGGCATCACTGGTGCAGCCATTGCTGGCAGTGGGTGGTACCGGTCCTTTCTTACTCAACACGGCAGGCGGCAGTCACGGCTCCGATTCGCTTGAGGCCAGGCCCTGGACGCTCCAACTTGTGCTCCAGGAGCATGTGTTTCCGTGGCAGGAGCTCCACTCAGGCCCTGAGAATGTTTCAGATGCAGGTGCTCTGGCGGAAAAGCACCTAGACCACTGGGCTGGCCAGTGGCATCAGCGGCGCCTTGAAGAGGAAGCTAACCTGGGACAGCACGGGGTGGAAGGTCTGCGGCTCGGTGTGGTCGTCTGTGCAGAAGCTCACGCACTGGCACAGCTCGGTCCGCAGCGCCAGGTCCGCATGAAGCCCTGAGGCCTCGCACGTGTTGTGCAGCACCAGTGAGTTGGTTCCACCCAGCATCAGCTCCAAGGTACACTCATCCAGCGCGCGCTTGCTGTGGCCCAAGGCAGCATGTACCTGATGACCTCGCCGTGGTCAGGCTCCTCCCCGGGCGCATAGAGCCCTGGGTTTCTTTGCACCATGTCGTCCACCACGTTGCTCTTGGACACCTCCTCAGAGCAGAAACTGAGATGGCTCCGACAAGTTCCGCCGGCCATTGCTCCCCAGGTGGTTATGACTCATGATGGACACTGTCTTGAGGCCGGAGCCGATAAGGAAGTCCACGAGCATGGACTTGACTTTGGTCTGGCCTGACTTGAAGCCATCTCCGCCCACTTAAACCTGGCACTGCCACCAGAGCTCAAGGGCTCCTGGCACCAGGGTGTTCTGTGGGGACCCACTGAGGAAGGCACAACCCTCCAGGATGCTGGCCATGGCGATGCGCGTAGAGGGCGACACCTCTAGGCCAGGCTCGATGGTGCGACCACCTCACAGAAGCGCTCCGTATTCGCCGTCCACAGCACAATGACTTTGTGAGCCCTGCGCTACACCGGAAGTCTCGGATGTCCCAGTGGAAGTGCTACTGCTGCTGCGCGCGCATGCCCCGGGTAAGGTTGTCCGCGCATGCGCTCTGGTTGGCCGCGATGAACTCAGAGACGTAGACTGAAGGCTGGGGCTGCAGGGCCTCCACGTGGGCTACTGTTGTTCCAGAAGTCCCCAATCCAGCACCTTCCCAAACCGCTTCGCCTCGGCCAGGTTCAGTCATAAGATGTTCCGGCCATCGAAAACGAGGTTGTCGGGCACCACCATGGGCGGTAGCGCGCTGAAGGACGCCAACACCTCCTGGCTCTCGGCGTCCAGGCCCAGGCTCACGGTGCCCGCCCGGGCCAGCGAGCTGTAGTAGCTGGACTCCTTGCGGCCGCTGCGTGTGGGCCGGGACAGACTCACCGGTTGGCCAGCACCGCGGCAGTGACCGTGAAACTGTTGTTCCCACCCCAGCCGACCAGCATGACCCTTAGCCAGGGCACCTGCCGACCTGGCGGTCCAGAAGGTAAAGCGCGTGGACTTGAGGTGCACCTTGAGAACGCCGCCCTCGCTGCTGACACGCGTCGTTCGGTACTGGTACTGAGCCTCGATGGCCTCGGGGCTGTAGATGACCGTAGATGACCCTGTACTGAGCCTCAATGACCTCGGAGCTCTTGACCAAGAATTGGACGGCGGCCTCCATTGCAGCGGGCTGCGCCGAGTCGGCTGAGGCAGCGGCGGCGGACCGAGCACTAAATTCTTTATCTAAGATTATCATTCGCTTGTAACAACCCTGTGAGTTAGACTGTATCCCCTTCCTGTTGTGCATGAGAAAACGGAGACTCAGAGTGACATGCCCAAGAACATCCAGGAGAAAGAGAACTTCGAACTTGGCTCTGATTCCAAAGCATGTGTGGTAACCACAGCACTATGTTGCCTGGGATCAAGGCCTGGACTTGACACTTGTCCTGGGGCAAGTTGCTCATCTTTCTATGCTTTCGTTTTCTCATCTGAAAAATGAAGAGAGGGTAATAATGATGCCAAGTCTATGCCAAGGAGTTTCATAAGCTGCAAAACTGCTCAAGAATCACTGTTTTCACAATGCCAGTTCTCTCCCAGGTCCCTCATGTAAGTGCCTAGGTGACTTTCTCGATGACAGAACTTGTGCCTGGGTGTGTTTTGTACACTGTTCAATACAGCCCCTGGCTCTATCTTCCCTTGGCTAGACCACAGTCCGGGCTTGGGTCTACCGCCTTGGAGCCTACAGCATTTTCTTGAAAGTCGTTGTGCAGACCGCAGTGGTTCCCTGTTTCTTAGAAATGGCCCCAGGCCATCCTCCTGAAGGAGCAAGTTTGCATCCTGGTGATGGGTGTGCCAACCATGGTCTTCCCATGGGCAGGCACTGGACATCTGTTGGGGGTATACGGGTATGTTACCAGAGGACATGTGGCACGGGGAGAGATGCACTCAAATCTGGCCAGGCACCGTGGCTTATAATTGTAATCCCAGCACTTTGGGAGGCTGAGGCAGGCAGATCACCTTCGGTCAGGAGTTCAAGACCAGCCTGGCCAACATGTGAAACTCCATCTCTACTAAAAATACAAAAATTAGCCAGATTTGGTGAGTGCCTGTAATCCCAGCTACTTGGGAGGCTGAGGCAGGAGAATCGCTTGAACTCGGGAGGCAGAAGTTGCAGTGAGCTGAGATCATGCCACTGCACTCCAGCCTGGGCAACAGAGCAAGACTCTGTCTCAGGGGAAACAAACAAACAAAACGTTGTGCTCATGTTTATTAATTCATTCAACACAAATGAATTTATAATCTACCACTAGGTGGGGAGGATATGATGGTGAATAAGCAGACAGCCCAATCTCATGCAGCTAATGACCTATCATTAGAATAAATAAATTTGATAAAGAATGTAGATAAAGCTTATGGAATGCCAGCTTAACATAGTCTTGGGGAAGTCAGGGAAGGGCTCCTGGAGGAAGGAATGTTTAATCTGAAAGAGTCTAGCCAGGGAGGCAAATGTGAAAGTGGGAGAGGCTTCTTTGAAGTTGCTTTTGGGTGTGATTTTGGTTTTATAAATCAGATGCACTTTCATGAGAATTGGAAGGCAGGTGCATGGTGCCATGAATAGAATATCATTGCTGGTTTTTCCGGAACATGTTTCATTTTCTGGGCACCAGCTTCTTGGGAGTCCAGAGGCAGAGTGAGGCTCATCTATTTTTTGTTGGATTGGATCTGTCAGATGTGGTGTGTCTCTAAATCTAATACTCAAAGTTTTAACAGCTGAAGAGGTGTGTTCCTGAAGCCAGCAGCTTCAGAAGTGGCTTTTTAGTCCTGCCTTCCTAGTGGTGGCAGTGTCCCTGGCAGGCTGGTCCTGGGGCCTGGTCTAGAGCCCGCTGCTCCAACCCTTTCACTGATATTTGTAAATTCTCTTTTTGGAAACAGAGTATTGCTCTGTCTCCCAGGCTGCAGTGTAGTGGTGCAATCTTGGCTCTCTGTATCCTCTGCCTCCTGGGTTCAAGAAATTCTCCTGCCTCAGCCTCCTAAGTAGCTGGAATTACAGGCATCTGCCACCTTACCTGGCTAATTTTTGTATTTTTAGTAAAGATGGGGTTTCACCATGTTGGCCAGGGTGGTCTGGAACTCCTGGCCTCAAGTGATCTGCCTGCCTCAACCTCCCAAAGTGCTGAGATTACAGGTGTGAGCCACCATACCCGCCTATTTGTAAATTCTTAATTTTCTGTATGAAATCCCTTTCTGCTTAAATTAGAGTGGCTTCCATTTCCTGATACTGACCCTTCCTAATACTACTGAGGTACAAGTAGATTCATTTATTTAGTTGTTATTTTCTGAGCACCTAGAATGTGCCAGGCACTAATTTTGGGCTCTGAAAATAGAACAATAAACAACACAAAAGTCTTGCACCTTTATCTTATTATCATAGCAGTTATATTATCTATCAGAGCTCTCAGATACAAACGTAATTTGAGTTGCATATGTGTTTAAAAAATTTTAGTGTCCGGCCGAGTGCCAGCTCATGCCTGTAATCCCAGCACTTTGGGAGGCCGAGGTGAGCGGATCACCTGAGGTCAGGAGTTCGAGTCCAGCCTGGCCAACATGGTGAAACCCCGTCTCTACTAAAATTACAAAAATTAGCCAAGCGTGGTGACAGGCACCTGTAATCCCAGCTACTCAGGAGGCCAAGGCAGGAGAATTGCTTGAACCCAGGAGGCAGAGGTTGCAGTGAGCTGAGATCACACCACTGCACTCCAGCCTGGGCAACAAGAGCGAGACTCTGTCTAAAAAAAAAAAAATTAGTATTCATATTAAAAAATAGGTAAAATTAACCTAACACATCCAAAGTATTATCATTTGAACATATGCTTAATATAAATATTTATTAATGAGATATTTTATGTACTTTTTTCATGTTAAGTCTTGGAAATTTAGTGCTTAGTTTTCACTTACGGTATATCTCAATTCAAATGCAAAAAATTTTATTGGAAATACTTCATCTGTATTACATTTCATTACATTTATGGTTGAAAAAGTAGATTCATCACTAAGAGATTCCAGATATACTTAAATACTTTCTACTAACCAAAAAAATACCAAAATCAATTTTTTTTTAATATTTGCATCCATATTGACAAAACTTGTTCTTCCTTTCTAGAAGGATTGATTTGACTTTGGAGCAGACATGTATTAGTTTCAAAGCTGTATCTGTCTAAGTTAAGTAAATTCGCCAACTCGAGTCAAATCTGAAGCATACTACATAATTAAAAAATAACTCGGCTGGGCACAGTGGCTCATACCTGTAATCCCAGGACTTTGGGAGGCCGAGACAGGTGGATGACCTGAGGTTGGGAGTTTGAAACCAGCCTGACCAACATGGAGTAATCCTGTGTTTAGTAAAAATACAAAATTAGCCAGGCATGGTGGTGCATGCCTGTAATCCTAGCTACTTGGGAGGGTGAGGCAGGAGAATCACTTGAACCCGGGAAGCAGAGGTTACAGTGAGCTGAGATCATGCCATTGCACTCCAGCCTGGGCAACAAGAGTGAAACTCTGTCTCAAAAAAAAAAAAAAAAAAGAAAAGAAAATAACCCAAAACTTGTCAATGGGAATCATGTTCTTCACGTTTTTTTATGTCTTTGCAGCTTACTTACATAACATTCAATTAATTGAAAATAACTTGCGTAATTATTTCATTTAGAAAAAAGTGTAAAACATTGTTACTGATTTGTATTTTAAGTTTCAGTTTCAACATTAATTAAATGTCTAGCTATGTAACAAATAAGCTTTTCCTTATCATGGAGTTTCAAGTTTGCATATCCATGTGCAGTATAATTTTTTTTTTTTTTAAGATAGGGTCTTGCTCTGTCACCCAGGCTGCAGTGCAGTGGAATGATATGGACTTACTTCAGTCTCCACCTCCCAGGCTCAAGTGATCCTCCACCTCAACATCCTGAGTAGCTCGGATTACAGGCACGCACCACCACACCCAGCTAATTTTTTGTATTTTCGGTAGAGATGGGGTTTCACCATGTTGCCCAGGCTGGTCTTGAACTGCTGAGCTCAAGTCATCTGCCTGTCTCGGCCTCCCAAAGTGTTGGAATTACAGGCGTGAGCCACTGAGCCTGGCCAGATATCCAGTGTAATTTTGATGAGAAAACATAAATCGTACTGCCATTTTTTGTCTTTGATTATGGGATAATTTGCCAAGCATTCCCTTTGTTTAAAGAAAATCTTGAATTGGAGTTAAAAATACAGTAACTCTTTGTAAAGCTCTTCCGTGACTCAAAGAGCACTGACAAAGAACACAAGATCATTAAATCTGTCATGTCCTATTTCTTTCAGCTGTTTCTTAAACTGAAGATGATTCATAGTGTTTGAATGTATATAATGAACAATATTAATATATAATGCTTTTCACAGAGTCGGCTGCAGAAAACTAAACTCAACTATTTTCAAAATGTATCATCTAATACGATAAGCAATAAGGATAATAGTAGTCTCTTATTTGAAAATTCTAATAAATCCAAATTTTTTATTCAGCATAGTGGAAATACCATTTGTGATGGAAGAAACTAATTTTTTTTCTTATCTGGCTAGAATTCTTCTTTGACAGATATAAAAGATTTAAAAATATCTATGCCACGTGTTAGTTTATTTTAGGCTATAAACTGACATTTCTTCATAAACTGGAAGTCCTTTGAGACAAAATGTACCCGAAGTATTAATTGGGCAGTATCTATTATATCAAATGACTCATCAAAAGCTAAAGTACGTGTGATTTTTCAAGATTATTGATTGGTCTTTGCTATTGTTAGAAAAGTCTTCATATTTTATGGACAATTATTTGAGGGCTCAATTGAAGAGCTTTCTCTTTTTGTGAAATAGCTTTTTAAATCTTTTCCTCAGAATTTTCTAACGGTATTTCCATTGTCAAAAAATAATTTATTTTACCATTTCTTCACCTAAAATTTTTTCAACTGAGCACTGCGACACGTACCTGTCATCCCAGTTACTTAAAAGACTGAGATGGGGAGGATGACCTGAGCCTGGGACTTCAAGTCCAGCCTGGGCAACATAGTGAGACCCCATCTCTAATAAGTAAATAAACATATTTTTAAAGTGTTTTCCTTTTGTGAAAGAATTCCAGTGTTTTTATAGCTGGCCAAGATCCTAACAGGATCTGTGCTTATAAACTTGGCCAGCTATAAAGGTTAGGTTCGTTTATTATTTTAAAATTAAACATTACTGATGGCCTGGTGCAGTGGCTCACTCCTCTAATCCCAGCACTTTGGGACGTTGAGGCAGACAGATACTTTGAGTCAGGAGTTTGAGACCAGTCTGGACAACATGGTGAGACCTTGTGTTTTTAAAAAAAAAAAAAAAAAAGCTGGGTATGATGACACATTCCTATAGTCACAGCTGTTAATTATACTTGAGGCTGAGGTGTGAGGATCACCCGAGCCCAGGGAGGAAGAGGCTGCTGTGAGCCGAGATCGCACCATTGCACTCCAGCCTGGGTGGCAGAATGAGAACCTGTCTCAAAGAAAATAAAATCAACACTATTGCTTGTTATCTTCTCACATAGACAAAAAATTAAATATTCAACAAACTTTTGTCAAATGTTTAAGTTACCCAAAAACATTCAAGTTTTTGTTTAATGTTAAATCTGTTTTTAGGTAACTAATTTTGTTAATTATTATTTTTTTACTATTGAGAGGAAACTTCTTATCGAATCCCACTATGCATATGCTGAAAATGTCTCTTAATATTGTCTACTTTATTTTTCTTTTTAAGTTTTTTTTTTTTTGTTTTTCTTCCTATCACCAAAAACCAATATGCTGTAGCAAACTGCAGGTGCCTTTTGTCATCCCTTTTTTGGGCTTTACTCTTCAGGTACTGGCTTCTGCATCTCCGCTCAATTCTGCAACAGTAAGATGCCTTTGCTGAAAACTTCTAAATTTGCCCATACTTATTTTTAACTGAACAAATTTAATCGTATTATAATTAAAATCAGTATTTCAGTCTATTTACCAATCAGGATTTACACAGAAATCTATGTACCTCTTACTGTCTGCAGAAAATATTTGACTAGGTTGGGCGTGGTAGCTCACACCTGTAGACCCAGCACTTTAGGAAGCCGAGGTGGGAAGAAGACTTAAGGTCAGGAGTTCGAAACCAGCCTGGACAATATGGTGAAACCCCATCCTCTACTAAAAATACAAAAAAAAAAATTAGCCTGGCATAGTGGCTTGAACCTGGGAAGCAGAGGTTGTGGTGAGCTGAGATCGTGCCACTGAACTCCAGCCTGGACGATAGAGCAAGACTCTGTCTCAAAAAAAAATTATTTAGGTTTTTACTCTTTGGTCTTTATTCCTTCAGGGTTGGCTTTAGGAACTGAGTTCCTAGAGTCAGGAAAACCATCATGCTCATTCCCTCTCAGCTGAATGCTTGAGGTTCGCCATCCTCTACCCCACAAACCAACACAAGGCTGGCACGGAGCAAACAAAAAACAAATATCATGTTGAATAGCACCAAGTGAAACTGACCTTCAGGCTGAAGGTCCAGGACCCTCACTCTTCTCCAGTGACTCACACTGCAAAACTTTGACTCTCCCTTTTCTTTCTTTCCTTTACCACTGAATCTCCCAAGACCTGGTGATTCTTCCCTCTCTGCCCTTCTAAATGCATCTCCTCCTCTGTGCTCCCACATTTTTGTATAATCCTTGTAAACTCAAGTCCAGATTTCTGCCCCTGCTCCTCATTAGTCTTGAGCTATCCCTGACCCTGTGCACAGCCACATTAATTCCATTCAACCCTCCCAAACAGGAATTCTTTCCAGCACCCTCTGCCGACCTGCATGTCTGCCTCCTTTGCCAAAGATATAGGTCAAACTCCTTAGCCTGTCATGACCAGCCTGGCAACATGGCAAAACACTGTCTCTATAAAGTAAAAATTTAAAAAAAATTTTTTTTTAATTTCTTAGTGTGATGTTCAGAGCACTGCATAACCCAGATTTAGAATCGGTCAGTGGAGGAGCTGGAGGCATGGGTGGCTACTGAGCATTTGAAATTAGGCTAGTGTGGACAGAGTGAGACTCCCTGTCAAAAAAAAAAAAAAAAAAAAAAAAAAAAAAAAAAAAAGAAAAAGAAAAGAAAGAACAGAAAAGAGGCTAGTGAGACTGCAGAACTGAATTTTTAATTTTTAATTTTTTTTCTTTTAAATTGTATTGTAGTAAAAACACTCAACCTGAAATCTATCCTCTGAATAGATTTTAGTGCATAATACAGTATTGTTACCTATAGGCACGATGTTGTACAGCAGCTCTCTAGAACATACTCGTCTTATATAACTGAAGCTGTGTACGCAATGAACAGCAATGCCTCGTTTGCCTCTCTGTCTAGCCCCGGCAACCACAATTCTATTCTGTACTTCCGTGAATTTAACTACTTTTCAGATACTTCATATCAGTGGAATCATGAAGCATTTGTCCTTCTGTGACTGGATTATCTCGCTTAGCCTCATGTCCTCCAGGTTCATCCATGGTGTCACATATTGCAAGATTTTCTTCCGTTTTAAGGCTGAGTAATATTCCATTGTATATGTCTAGCCCATTTTATAGATCCATTTATCCATTGATGGACATTTCTGCATTTGGACTATTGTGAATAGTGCTGTAATTAACATGGGAGCTCATGTTTGGAGAGACAGCCTTTGATGTGAATCTTAAAGGAAGGTTAGGGTTTGGAAAAGTAGCGACAAGAGGTGAGGCACTTCAGTAAGAAAGAATCCGAATGAATGATGTTACCACGAAGTCTGTGAGCATGGCAGCTCCCAGGATGGGAGAATGAAGTAGCAGCTGCAGTGGACCACTAGACATTTTCGTAGCTCTTTAAAATGCTGTGAAGTATACTGCTCCACACTTACGCAATTGGTCACAAAAAGGTAAATTGGTGAACTATTAAAACGTAAGATAAGCATATGTATAACACTTCCAGTTCTGTCTCATTCCCTGTATATCCTTGGATCTGTTATTTAATTTCTTTGATACTCATTTGCCTCAGGCCGAGCGCAGTGGCTCATGCCTGTAATGCCAACACTCATTTGTCTCATAATATTACCCATGACTAAATAGGCTTGTTGTGAGAAATAAGTAGGTTATATACATGAAATATGATTCAAACAGTGCCTGACATATAGTATGTACTCAATAGACATTATTATTAAATGTAGAAAAAGTACTGGGAGGCTACGAGTGGTAGCTCATATCTGTAGTCCCAGCACTTTGGAAGGCCCAAGCAGGCAGAGATCACTGGGGCCAGGAGTTTGAGACCAGCCTGATCAACGTGGTGAAACCCCATCTCTACTAAAAATACAAAAAGTAGCTGTGCATGGTGATGTGCATCTTTAAAAACTAAATCATGTATAATATTTTTCTATGAATACACTTTACTGTTTCGTTAAACTACATTTCACATTAACCATTGTATTACATAAGATATCATTACTGTAGCACACACGTAGGGCAAAAACATCATTTCTTTCTTTTTTCCTTTTTCTTTTCTTTTTTTTTTTTTTTTTTTTTTTTTTGGAGATGGAATCTCACTCTGTGGCCGAGGCTGCAGTGCAGTGGTGCGATCTCTGCTCACTGAAAGCTCTGCCTCCCAGGTCAGGCGGTTCTGCTGCCTCAGCCACCCGAATGGCTGGGATTACAGGCACCTGCCACCATACCTAGATAAGTTTTGTAGTTTTAGTGGAGAGGGGGTTTCGCCATGTGGCTAGGCTGGTCTCAAACTTCTGGCCTCAAATGATCTGCCTGCCTCGGTCTCTCAAGGTGCTAGCATTACAGGTGTGAGCCAACGTGCCCGGCCTGAAAGTTTATTAAACAACTTGAGAGTAGCCTCCCATGGTGTCTGTCCTCCCTCCAATGATTCCAGACCTGAAGTGATAGACCCCTTGGTTAGGGAAATGTCTCCAGGGTATTTAGGAGGCTGGAAAAGAGGCCAAAGGCCCAGAAGGAGAAGAGCAAGATGCAGGGGCTGAACGCTGGGGAGAGAGGCATGGAGATACGGAGGGGCTACTTGGGGCTGGAAGGAGAGCAGAGGAAGCAGTGCAGGCTTAGTGGCTGTGGTCCAGCCTGTGCCATCCTCAGCAGTTCGAACTTGGTGGGAGGAGGCAAAAGAGGCTTGAAGCAGGAGGCAATGTGGTTACATGCATTTTGCAGCAAGTCAGTGGCAGCAAGGCAGCGGCTCCCCAAGACTGGGAGACTAGGTAGGAGGCTGCTGAACAAACCTGGAGAAGTGACGATGGGTGTCAGGCAGTGGGGAGTATTGGGAGTCTATGGACCTTTTAAAGGTTGAATCAGCCACCGTGAACAACTATGAACCCCTCGTGGGAAGGAAACGTCATATGAATCTTTGCATTCCTAAGATCCAGCACCATATCAAGGTTGGGGGTGGAGCTGGGAGGGTGGCTTCCAACTCCATGCATCTGGGACTTGAAGGAACCAGACTAGCAGCTGCCCCCTTCTCTCCCGCCGACCATCCCTCCCCTTTGGCCATCACTGGTACATATTTTGAGGATCCACATTCTGGGTAAGGCCGGATGCTCTTTTCCTTTTTTATTTACTTTTTAAAGTTGAAATAGGCCTGGTGCAATGACTTAAACCTGTAATCCTAGCACTTTGGAAGGCCAAGGCGGGAGGATCACTTGAGCCCAGGAGCTCAAGAGCAGCCTGGACAACATGGTGAGAACTTGTCTCTACCAAAAAAAAAAAAAATTAAAAATGGGTTGAGATGAGATCTCACTATGTTGCCCAGGCTGGTCTCAAACTCCTGAGCTCAAGTGATCCACCCACCTCAGCCTCCCAAAGTGCTGGGATTATAGGCATAAGCTACTGAACCCAACTAGTTATTTTAAAATGCAATAAATTGTTATTGGCTCTGTCATCCTGTTGTACTATCAAATACTAGATCTTATTTGTTCTATCTAGCTATGTTTGTGTACCCATTAACCATCCCCACTCCTCACCCCCACTAGCCTTCCCAGCCTCTGGTACCCATCCTTCTACTCTCTGTCTCCATGAGTTCACTTTGTTTTCATTTTAGGCTCCCACAAATAAGTGAGAACATGTGCAATTTGCCCCTTTTTTCCCTGGCTTATTTCACTCAACGTAATGACCTCCAGTTCTATCCATGTTGTTGCAAATGGCAGAATGTCATTCTTTCATACGGTTGAATAGTACTCGTGTATACGTACCAGGTTTGCTTTATCCATTAGTTTATCAATGGACACTTAGGTTGCCTCCAACTCTTGCCTGTTGTGAATACGGCTGCAATAAACAAGGGAGTGCAGGTATCTCTTCGATATACTGATTTTCTTTCTCTTTGGTACATATTTAGCAGTGAGATTGCTGGATCATAGGGTAGTTCTATTTTCATTTTTTTTGAGGAGCCTCTAAACTGTTCTCCATAGTGATTGTACTCATTGACATTCCCACCAACAGCGTACAAGAGTTCCCCTTTCTCCACATCCTCGTCAGCATTTGTTATTGTCTGTCTTTTGCATAAAAGCCATTTTAACTGGAGGTGGTATCTCACTGTAGTTTTGATTTGCATTTATCTGATGATCAATGGTGTTGAGTATGTTTTCATATGCCTCTTTGCATTTGTACAGCTTCTTTTCAGAAATACCTATTCAGATCTTTTGCCCATTTTTAAATCATATCATTAGATTTTTTCCTATAGAATTGTTTGAGCTTCTTATATATTCTAGTTCCTTATCCGATGGATAGTTGGCAAATATTTTCTCTCATTTTGTGAGTTGTCTCTTCACTTCGTGGATTGTTTCCTTTACTGTGCAGAAGCTTTTTAACTTGATGTACCCGATGTTTTCTTGTAGTAGTTTCACAGTTTGAGGTCTTAGGTTTAAGTCTTTAATTCATTTTGACTTGATTTTTGTATGTGGTGAGAGATAGGTATCTAGTTTCATTCTTCTGCACATGAATATCCAGTTTTCCCAGCACCATTTCTTGAAGAGACTGTCCTTTCCCCAGTCTTTGTTAAGGCATCTTTGTTAAGCACTCATTTCTTTTTTCTTTTTTTGAGATGGAATCTCACTCTTGTTGCCCAGGCTGGAGTGCAATGGCGTGATCTCAGCTCACCGCAACCTCCGCCTTCCAGCTTCAAGCAATTCTCCTGCCTCAGCCTTCCCAGTAGCTTGGATTACAGGCATGCACCACCATGCCCAGCTAATTTTGTATTTTTAGTAGAGACAGGGGTTTCTCCGTGTTGGTCAGGCTGGTCTCAAGCTCCCGACCTCAGGTGATCAAGCGGGTCGACCTTGGCCTCCCAAAGTGCTGAGATTACAGGCGTGAGCCACTGCGCCCGGCCTTAAGCACTCATTTCTATTGGTTATACCTAGCAGTGGAATTGCTAGTTCATAGGATAGACATAGATTTAACTTTAGGAGACACTAGCAAATGGTTTTCAAAGGGCTTGGATCAATTTACACCCAACCAATAATATATGCGAGTTCCATTGCTCTATGTCCTCAGGATAGAGGCTTTGAATCCTCTCATTTTTCCCATTTTGCACATCAGGAAACCGAGGCTCAGAGATGCTAAATAATCCACTCAGGATAACATAGCTAGTGAGAAGTGACTCTCCAGTGGAATCCAGATATTACTGCAAATTCAGTGCTGCCTGTCACACCATGTTGCATATGAGGATAGTAAGTACATGGTATAGATCATGTGTATTGATGGAATTTTGAGAAAAATGAGATCAATGTTAGGCTTTGCAGAAGAGCTGGAACTTAAACTTGGTTTTAAAGATTGTGTAGAGCACAGAGAAGGCTGAGGGCTCTCTGGGCAGACGGGAGGACTTGGCTACCGGCAGGGAAAGGAGAAGTATATTGGGGTTGGGGTGATGTGAGGTTGCCTCTCTCATTTGAGAACTGCTGATCTGGTTGGTATCCCTATCTCAGTGACGTCCTTGGGTTCCTCTGAGGTCCTAACTTTCAGAAGTCTCCATTCTTTGCTCAATATACAAACTTTCTCTTGTTGGAGAGAAAGCAGAAGCATAGTTTAGCCCATATAATCCGACGTCCCTTTTTCTTTTGAACTATAGTTTGGGCTTCTGCAGCAAAAACACCATGGACTAGATGGTTTAAGCAACAGACATTTCCTCACAGTTCTGAAGACCGAAAAGTCCAAGATCAGGGTGCCAACTGATGGGCTTCCTGGAGAGCTTTCTCTTCTTGGTTTGCAGAAAGACATCTTGTTGTATCCTAACATGGCAGAGAGAGAGAGAGAGAGAGAGAGAGAGAGCGAGCATGCGCTAGTCTCTTCATCTCCTTACAGAGGCACTAATCCCATCATAAGGGTGCTACCCTCTTCCCTCACCTGACATTAATTACCTCCCAAAGGCCTCAGCTCCAAAAATAATCACAGTGTGGACGAGGGTTTTAATATACAAATTTGCAGGGGACACATACCTGCAGTCCATAGCACTCACTCTCTTCTATCTGTTCAGTGAAACACTATTTTATTCACCTTTATTCTCTGCGTTTCAGATAAGCAAGTCTAGTCTTTCCAATAAGACTCTAATCCTCCTCAGGGCAGTGGGAGGGTTGTGCCCCTCTTATGTAACTGATAGTCCCTAGGGCTTTTCTGGGATATATAGGGGCTAGAGACTCCATGTTCACTTGTGCTGCTCATGGATTGATGAAGTCACTCCCGCCTTGAGCTTACTCATAGGTCTGATTCCTTTCCTCCAAGTCCTATGTTATTGCAAGCGTGTGGCCTTTAAAGTCCCTGCAATGAAAAATTTGTCAGTTGTTTAGACTCCTGTGATGAATTAATCTAGGTATAATGAAATGTTCCTTTTCTTCATTATTATTTCCCACAGTTCAGTATAGCTGGGAAAACTCAGAAAGCTAATTCTAATTAATTATAAGCTTATAAGCTAGAAATCATGTCTGAAAGAAGGGTAAAAATTGCATGTAATTTCTTCTCCACTCCTAATTCCTAAATTCTCTTATGTAGATTGATTACCATTGCTCTTGTTTCTAGCCTAGAAGTTCCCTTTAAAATTGATCACAGCTTGGCTTTTTTCTTTTCTTCTCCTTGTGTAGTTGTGGCTTCTATATTTTATCATTAAAGCTCTTGTCAAAACTGCTGTGAGCTGCTTCTTGGAGCTCTTCTGCTCTCATTGTTCCACAGCATCTCTTGGAATCGATTTCCTCCTGTTTCTTCCTAGTTGCACTATTTCACCTGACTCCTATGGGCACACGGATTCATTTCACCTGGCCAGAGTCAATTTCACTCACACACACACCCCTTTCAACTCTCTTCTTCACAAATTTTGTGATTCCAGACGTATCAGTGGTGCCCTTTCTTTTCTCTCTCTTTTTTTTTTTTTTTTGCATGAGCTCAGATTATAGCATTAAAAAATTACTAGACTTTATTTACGTAGTACAGTATTAGATTTACAGAATAATTGAGCAGGTGGTACAGAGTTCAGCATACTCTCCCCACCTCCCCTGCAGCTAGATCACAGTTTCCTCCATTATTAACATCTTGCATTAATGTCGTACATTTATTACACTTAATGAATCACTGCTGATGCATTATTAACTACAGCTCATGGTTTACATGAGGTTCACTCTTTATGTTGCACGGCTCTGTGGATCTTGACAAATGCAGTATGACACATATCCGTCACCACAGTGTCATACAGAATGGCTTTACCTTCCTAAAAACCCCTCAGAGCACAGTTCTTAGGAGGGTTTTTTTTTTTCTTCATGGCACTTCATCTGACAATACAATTTATTTTTTGTTTGTTTCTTTATTGTCTGTCTTCACCAAATCTCAACCTGTTCTAGACTTTAAGCTCCATGAAAGTGGAGGCCTTTTAAAAAAATCTATATTGGGGCTGTGTGAGGTGGCTTACACCTGTAATCCCAGCACTTTGGGAGGCCGAAAAGGGCAGATCACCTGAGGTTGGGAGTTCAAGACCAGCCTGACCAACATGAAGAAACCTTGTCTCTACTAAAAATACAAAATTAGCCGGGCATGGTGGATCACCTGAGGTCAGGAGTTCGAGACTAGCCTGACCAACATGGAGAAACCCTATCTCTACTGAAAATACAGAATTAGCCGGGTGTGGTGGCACATGCCTGTAATCCTAGCTATGTGGGAGGCTGAGGCAGGAGAATCACTTGAACCTGAGAGGTGGAGTTTGTGGTGAGCCGAGATCACACCATTGCACTCCAGCCTGGGCAACAAGAGCGAAACTCCATCTCAAAAAGAAAAAAATCCGTTTTGTTCATTGTTGTATCCCCAGCTCCCAGAACACTCAAATTTGGGTTGAATTAATGAATGCATGCATGAATGAATCGATAATGATTTAATGGCCATTTAGGGCTTCAGTGAATTGGTTGTTGATCTCTGTGCCCTCTTAGCTGTTGAAAGCATTGCTGTACAACGTCTTAGTATATATGAAAACGTTTCTGCCAGCCTGGCCAACATAATGAAACCTTGTCTCTACTAAAAATACAAAAATTAGCTGGGTGTGGGTGGCATGCACCTGTAGTCCCAGCTACTTGGGAGGCTGAGGCACGAGAATCGCGTAAACCCAAGAAGCAGAGGTTGCAGTGAACCAAGATTGCCTGCACTCCAGCCTGGGTCACAGAGTAAAACTCCGTCTCAAAAAAAGAAAAGAGAAGAAAACATTCCTGCATCCCTACCTATCTGAAAATGGTCAGCTGGCCCTGATGGAGCTGGAAGGCCCAGCTGCAGCTAGAGTTATGTCATCTGAAGTGTTCGGCAGCTCTGGGGAGATGTCCAGCACACTCACGTGATATTTTGTCCAGAGCTTTATCCTCTAGACTACTGTTTCTCAAACTTTAAAAAGTTATCATTCCCCTGAGGACCCTTATTGTTTTTCCTGAATACCCACCACCCTTATGAAATTTTAACACCACAGATGATATGCCATCAATCTGTTTATGGACTGTATGCATATCTGTGCTTTCTACATATTTAAAACAAAGAGAGTTTTTTGGCCCCTCGGAGTGATATCACCCTCTTCGAGGGGTTGCATACTCCCGGTGTTCTTCTTGATGACTTAAAGACAAGGGCGGGAAAGGTGTACTGATGTGACCCTCAGATGAAACAACATTGGGAGGGATGGGGGACATAACAGGTGATGGAATGCAGATTCAAACTCTCTGGGGCTGGGCGAGGGGGCTCACGCCTACAATCCCAGCACTTTGGGAGGCCAAGGCTGGTGGATCACCTGAGGTCAGGAGTTTGGGACCAACATGGCCAACATGGTGAAATCCCTTCTCTACTAAAAATATAAAAATTAGCTCAGTGTGGTGGTGGGTACCTGTAATCCTAGCTACTTGGGAGGCTGAAGCAGGAGAATCGCATGAACCCGGAGGTGGAGGACCTAGGGAGCGGAGATTGTCCCATTGTACTCCAGCCGGGGCAATAGAGCAGGACTCTGTCTCAATTAAAAAAAAACAAAACAATAAAATTCTTTGAGACCATTAGATTCTATTCTAACCAGTCAATTTTAAATGTAATCTTTTTTTCTTTTTTTTTGGAGACAAGGTCTCGCTCTGACGCTTAGGCTGGAGTGCAGGGATCTTGGCTCACTGCAACCTCTGCCTCCCAGGTTCAAGTGATTCTCCTGCCTCGGCCTCCTTCATAGCTAGGATTACAGGCTCAGCACAACACCCAGCTAATTTTTGTATTTTTAGCAGAGATGGGGTTTTGCCATGTTGGCCAAGTGAAACTCCTGGCCTCAAGTGATCCTCCTGCCTCAGCCTCCCAAATTGCTGGGATTACAGGCATGAGCCACTGTTCCTGGCCTCAAGTGCAAACTCTTGTACACAAGTTCAAAAATTCAACTGCATGGGTAGGCTGGGAAAACCAGCTTGATGGCCTGCGTTCACTGAACAGAAGTTGTCTTTCTTGGGCAGTGGCAGATTCCTTGTGTTGCCTGGTGGATGAGCAGCCTGTGGAGAAATCTGCTGTGCCCTGGACTGGTGTTTAAAAAGAGACCCTACAGAGATCTAACCACAGAAAGATCTCTCCAGAAACGGATGGGGACGCTAACAGGAGACATAATAATGCCTGTGTCCAGGAACTGCTGTTTGGAACAGGAAGGTGACTTCTTTGGCGTAATTCATAAAGCATGCCATGAACCAAATTGTGTCCCCCCAACAAGATGTTGAAGTCCTAGGCTGGGTGCAGTGGCTCATGCCTATAATCCCAGCACTTTGGGAACCCAAGGCAGGTGGATTACTTGAAGTCAGGAGACCAGCCTGACCAACATGGTGAAACACCGTCTCCACCAAAAATACAATATCTTAGCCGGGTCTCCGTCACCGTAAAACGAGGATTATGAGGACAGCGCATTCACCCCATGTGGTTCTCTTGTGCATTAACTGCATTCTCCCAGGTAGAGGATTTAGAGGAGCACTAGCTGTTACTGTTATTTCTTTTGAGCGCATTTCACACACCTCAGTTGTCTCCTGACCTGGGCTCAGCTCACAGGACTGTGTTTCCCACAGTTAACAATACGCAGACAAACTGGAGGCTTGGAAAAAAAAAAACGCAAAAAAATCTTATTACAAGGAAAGGGCACTTTAAGAGTCAGGATTCACATAAAAGGGAGTATCTCTTGTTTATTTTCTCCCTTGGGAGGGTTTTGTCTTGGGCTTTCAGGAGGCACCTATGGTAATTTGCAGCCCCAGCTGGTGGTAAATCCTTAAAGGACTATTGTGTTTGGTCAGCTGGTTTCCAGAAGACACAAATAAAGAAAACACCCCCCAGGATGATAGAGCCCTGTGTGCCTTTTATTTGTGTTTCTTCTTTGGCTCTGTGGCAGGCAGGCCTGAGTCCACAGGTAATATTTAATTTGATATAAGCACCCGGAAGGACCTTAACACTTACAGAGAGAATTATTCCAACTGGTCTCAGCAGGAGGGACAGTAAAACAGTGATCACTGAAACATTTTTTTTTGTTTGTTTCCAGAGGCTCAGGAAGCAGCAACTGTAATTCTGAAGCTCACCCTTGGCCATGGTGCTTTTTCTTTTTCTTTTTTTTTTGAGACGGAGTCTTGCTTTGTCACCCAAGCTAGAGGGCATTGGCGCGATATCAGCTCACTGCAATCTCTGCCTCCTGGGTTCAAGTGATTCTTGTGCCTCAACCTCCAAGTAGCTGGGATTACGGGTGCCCGCCACCAAGCCCAGCTCATTTCTTGTATTTCAGTTGAGTCGGGTTTTCACCATGTTGGCCAGGCTGGTCTCAAATTCCTGACCTCAAATGATCTGCCTGCCTCGGCCTCCCAAACGGCTGGGATTACAGGTGTGAACCACCATGCCCGCTGGCCATAGTTTTTTTTCTCTCACTTTGAATGGGCCTGGGAATCTGCTTCCCAACACTTTTCTGGCCACCCCTCTCTCCTCCTCAGTTCCAGCCCAAACTGAGCCTTCTCTTAGCTCCTTCAACACGCAGTGTCCACATTACGTGGTGAACACTCAGCCTGTGTGATAGTGGAGTCAGGAAGATCTGGGTTTCACTAAAGATGAGCTACAGAACTCGTGCCCCAGATTTGTCACCTAAAAAAGAGAACAGTGCCAGACATGATGGCTCATGCCTATAATCCCAGCACTTTGGGAGGCTGAGGAGGGCAGATCACTTGAGGTCAGGAGTTTGAGACCAGCGTGGCCAACATGACAAAACCCTATCTCTACTAAAAATTACAAAAAGCTGAGTGTGAAGGCAGGCGCCTGTAATTTCAGCTACTCAGTGAGCTGCACTCTAGCCTGGGCAACACAGCCACACTTTGTCTCAAATAAACAAATAAGAGAATAGTAAGATTAGATGGTTTCGCCCTATCAACTTGCCCCTTCTCTTTAAGGGAGGATAAGGAAAGGGATCCAGGAGGCCTATGGCCAGAAGACTGCCCTGGGAGTGTGGAGTTTGCTAGTAACCCTTCCTGCCCGCGGGCAGCCTGCTGAATGCAGTAAGCCTTGGAGACCAATTCCAGTAGTGGAATCAGGGCTGGCGGGAAAACAGAAAGATCCGGGAACCTGCTGTGTCATTTTGGACAACTGGCATATTCATCTATAAAATGGGTGAGCTGGACAAGATCAATTTTTTTTTTTGCAATAGAACTGTAAACTCAAAATAAAATCCTAAACCCCCACCAACTGAATGGACCCCCTCTTGGCCAAGAGGACCCTAGAAAAATCTTAAAAACCCAGCCAGGTGTAATGGCTCATGCCTGTAATCCCAGCACTTTGGGAGGCCGAGGTGAGCAGATTACCTGATGTCAGGAAATCTAGGTCAGCCTGGCCAACATAGTGATGTTCCATCTCTACTAAAAATACAAAAGTTAGTTGGACATGGTGGCACAGGCCTATAGTCTCAGCTACTTGGGAGGCTGAGGCGGGAGGGTCGCCTGAACCCAGGAGGTGGAGGTTGCAGTAAGCTGAGATCGCACGACTTGTAGTTCAGCATGGGCGATAGAATAAGACTCTGTCTTAAAAAAAAATAAATAAATAAACTTGATTCCCAGTCATGATAGGAAGACAAGTCAAACAAACCTTTGTCACATCCCTTCCCTTTTGGAGTATAGGCAATTGATCAACATTATGCCAAAATAGAGATCATATGATTAACAAAACAGACTTTGACGATAAAATACCGAATTATAAACAGGACCTAAGGCCATGGCAGACAAGAGTGAAATCATACACTCTTACCACACCTCCAGGTCATTCTGACACAGGGTGTTTGACAAGAGACTTCTTTTTATCTTAACTTAAAACATTTCTTTCTACATACTCCAAATTTTTAGACAAAGCTTCAACCAGTTGCATATTAAAGAATCTCTAGGCCAGGTACAGAGGTTCATGTCTGTAATCCCAGCACTTTGGGAGGCCAAGGCAGGAGGATCATTTAATCTCAGGAGTTTGAGACCAAACTGGGCAACGACGAGACCTTGCCTCTATTTAAAAAAAAAATATCTTATAACCTGTAAGCTCCCAGGTGTTCAGACGTTTTGGGCCAAACCAATGTATAACCCCCATGTGTTTTCTTTTCTTTTTTATTTTTTGAGATAGAGTCTTGCTCTATTGCCCAGGCTGGAGTGCAGTGGTGTGATCATGGCTCACTGCAGCCTCTACCTTCTGGGCTCAAGCAATCCTCCTGCCTCAGCCTCTTGACCAGCTAGAACAATAGATGCAAGTCACCACACCTATTTTTAAATTTTCTGTAGAGACAAGTCTTACTGTGTTGCCCAGGCTGGTCTCAAACTCCTGGGCTCAAGTCATCTTCCTGCCTTGGCCTCCCAAAGTGTTGGGGTTACAGGAGTGAGCCACTGTGCCTGACCTAATTTCTATGTATTGATTTTTTATGATGTTGCCTATTACTTATACTTCCCTAAAATGTATAAAACAGAGTTGTGTCCTAACTGCCTCGGGACCACTCATTCATTCAAGGCTTCTTGGGTTTGTGTTTTTCCCAGGCTTTGGTTATTCCTATTGGCTCAGAACAAACCTCTTTAAAATATTTTACAGAGTTTGGTTTTTCCATTAACAGAACTCTTTCTTCAAACAAAATCTTGCACACAAGCCCACAATGGAAAATCTTGCACACAAGGCTAAATAGTAGCAGAGTTTCCTTTCTAGACTTGGGGAGGGGAATCTGGAATGACCCTTCCTCTTCCGAATGCTCTCCAGGAATCCAACAAATCCACAGATCACAGATGAAAAACAACGGAAATCTGGCTGGGCGTGGTGGCTCACACCTGTTTTCACGACACTTTGGGAGGCCGAGGTGGGCAGATCACCTGAAGTCAGGAGTTGGAGACCAGCCTGGCCACCATGGCGAAAGCTTGTCTACTGAAAATACAAAAATTAGCTGGGCGTGGTGGTGCAGCCTGTAATTCCAGCTACTCCGGAGGCTGAGGCTGGAGAATTGCTTGAACTCCGGAGGCTGAGGTTGCAGTGAGCTGAGATCACACCACTGCACTCCAGCCTGGGCAACAGAGCAAGACTCTGTCTCAGTGAATAAATAAATAAATAATCTGACGGCTGCTTAGTTTCCTTCCTGGTGGAAAAGTTGTGTCTCTTATCTCAGAAGCCTTAGGAAAGCCCCCATCCTTGTGCTTATCTATCTTTCACTAGTACCAGAAATGTTATCACTAGCAGATTATCTTTCTGTGTTGCCTTTCCCTTCATCCTCCTGTAAGCACGATCACTAGGGAAAGGCAATCTTAAGCCACAACACTTTAGGGTGAATTCATCCATTTCATAGCCCTGTGTTGGGCTCTAGGATATTCATCCACAGCATCCACTCTGCACCAGTGCCCTGCTAGACCTGTGGATACTGTGGTTAATGAAGGTCTCCTGTCCTCCATCAAATGACAGTTTAGAAAGGGGCCGCCAAGCAGAAAGTCTCAATGTGTCTGTTTCCCCAGGCTTACAGGTGCGTTTAGAAAGAGATCAGCTCAGAGACTCTGGAATGGGAAGGGTTTCTTGATAACAGATGGCTTCCAGGAAGAAAAGACTCTTGAATGTTAATGTGTTAGTGGGAATTAGCCAGGTAAAGAAGGGGAAGGAGAAAGTAGTTCCAGGCCGAGGGATCGTCTTATGTAAAGACTGAGAGATCAAGGGTCCTAAAAACCCAGAGTCCTTAAATTGGGTTCAGGGGGCTGGGTGGAGTGGCTCACGCCTGTAATCCCAGCACTTTGGGAGGCTGAGGTGGGTGGATCACGAGGTCAGGAGATCGAGACCATCCTGGCCAACAGGGTGAAACCCTGTCTCTACTAAAAAATACAAAAATTAGTTGGGCATGGTGGCGCGTGCCTGTAATCCCAGCTACTTGGGGGGCTGAGGCAGAAGAATCACTTGAACCCAGGAGGCAGAGGTTGCAGTGGGCCAAAATCTCAACACTGCACTCTCCTGGCGACAGAGAAAGACTCCATTTCAAAAAAAAAAAAAAAAAAAAAAAAAAGGTCCAGTGGAAACATTTCTGAATTGAAAGCATAACCTCTTTTTCTGGGGGTGGGAGAAGGATGAGGATGGAAATGCTAAAGGAGGCTTTGTTATTTTTCTTGGTGAGTCTATCACATTTTTTAAAAAGCAATGCATGCGTGTATATATACGTTTGCCTCTTCCAAACCCTTTAATAATTCCATGAGCCTCCTCATTTGATAGATAAAGAACACTTAGGACCTGTGAGTAAGTTGGTCAGGGTTTCAGGCAGATATATGTAACTCCAGACCCTGCTGGCACTGTAGCATTCTGATTTATTTCTGCTCCCTCATGAGTTAAGAGGGAAAATAACAGCAAGAAAAAAAGAGAGGGTCAGGCGCCGTGGCTCACACTTGCAATCCCAGCACTTTGGGAGGCTGAGGTGGGCGAATCACCTGAGGTCAAGAGTTCGAGACCAGCCTGGCCAACATAGTGAAAACCTCGTCTCTACTAAAAATACAGAAAATTAGCTGGTGTGGTGGTGGGCACCCGTAATCCCAGCTACTCAGGAGGCGGAGGCAGGACAATTGCTTGAACCTAGAAGGTGGATGTTGCAGTGACCTGAGATTGCGCCACTGCACTCCAGCCTGGGTGGTGGCAGAATGAAACTCTGTCTAAAAATAAATTTAAAAAAAAAGGGGGGGGGGAGGAAAGAGAGGGGAGAGGAGGGGCAGGAAGGGGATGCTTCCGCCTCAGCCTCTCAAGTAGCTGGGACTATAGGCATGCACCACCATGTCCAGGTAACTAAAAGTAGTTCCCTCAGCCTCGAACGAATTTCTCCTTCCCCTTCTTTACCTGGGAAGGGAGGGGAGGAGACAGGAGGGGAGACAGCATCCAGAAGAGAAGAGGATGCATGCAGGTTTGGAGGAAGGCTGTATGGAACTTTCACCCTACCAGCATCCAACGGGGCCCTGGCCTGTCCTCCTTTGAGCCCTGGCCCCAGCTCCACAAGTGGATCCCTACAACCTTCCCTTGGCACACTGCATAGTCCCGCCACCACCTGCACCCCGAGACTGGCTCTGGTTTGCTTTCCCAGATTTTGTTGGCACTCAACAGATAACCATTGCTGAGATGGAGCAGTCATGGTGGTGCGGGGCTTTGGTGGAGGCCATGGTCATAACTCTAAGGGCATGACCTTAGATACTGGAGCAGCACTTTTTGGCACCATGCTCATTGGACAGTGCAGCAGGCTAGATGGGTGGGTCTGGAGACCGAGTTGTCTTACCTACTTCACGAGCATCCCCCTTTAGACAGCTCTTCTCTGCATGTCAGTCTTCCCACTCATAAAAGAGAGGGCTCTGTGATCCTAAAGCAAATCCAAGGTCTGGCTAACTGATTTCATCAATCATCCCAAACTAATTAGGAGGTGATTTCAGAGTGGATTTCATGGTGCCTGGGTCCTGCTGCAGATTTATTGTGTGCAAGGAGAATCATATGCTCAGAGGGTGGGCTTAGGGTAATTAATTTCCTGGGGCATTGAGGCTACACATTTAGACTTTGGCATTTTCCTTGCGGGGGCTGGACTCCGCTGGCGAGTTCAGTGATAACGCGCTATGCTGTGTTATCTTTGGACTCCCACTTCTGTGGGAAGTAGAAAAGTTACTTTTTAAAGTTTCCTTTCTTGTTAAAGAATAAATCATAAGTGTGTTAATAACTCTTTGTTAACCCCTATCCTACATAGCTGATAGACATGCCATGCTTACAGGCACATAGTACATTCTGTGTCGTTGTACTTTAACCAAGATATCTGTGCTGGACGTCCTCACAGCCCAGTCCCAGCTCTCCATTGCCTTTACCTGTTTAGAAAAGTTTTAAGTTGTTAGCCAATCAGATTTTAGTTTAGATTGTGAGGTCTGGCTCCAGCCAATGGAGATCAGACACAGCAGTAAGGATGACCCCAAATGCATAAGGGTAAATTTGTGTGTTTTACTTTGTTCATTGTACTCTTGTGGCAAGATGGCTAGTGAGAGTACCCTTCCTGCAGTCCAGGAAGTAAAAATTGCATTGCTAGAAAAATCCTTTGTCTCAGTGCTAAGTTTTCTTTGCAACACTAAGCATTTATTTCCAACAACTTCCCTGATGCAACAGAGGGCCTCCCTTGGCACAGCCAACCAAATTGCACCCAGAACAGCCACTTGAGTTTCTTCCTTTGGGTCTTTTACAGTCACGTCTATCTACTGCCCCTTTGTTTAACTTCAGATCAGGTAAGTCCTGCAATATGCCTGCCACGTAGGAAAGGGTAGGACTGCAGGTGACTGAGTCCATGTGTTTGAGGCTTCACCTGTCTTTCATAGATGTAAGTCAGAAGACCCAGAAGTGGGGGCACACCATGTTATCCGGTGCAACTTAATTAACAACTTAATCGCTTATTTGATAATTTATTGTGAGAAGGGTGTAGTGATTAACACAGGCATGGGAGGCAGGTTTCCTGAGTTGAAATCTTGACTCTGCCACCCTTCTTGCTGTGTGATCTGGAGTCAGGCCCTTAACCTCGGTTGTCTTATCTGAAAAATGGAATCAAAATCCTCTCACGTTTCGAGGAGGTTGAGTTAATTCACATGAAGCACTTAGAGCAGTACTCCGTAAAACGCGTTCGCCATCATTATCTGCACCGAGGGAGACTATTGACCAATTATAAAGTTTAAGCCAAGGCAGGTCCTGTCCTCCAAGCTCATGGTCTAGTCACAGGAAATAGTTACAAAGGACTCTTTCTCTTTCCGGGGTCCCTTGTAAATCAGCTGCCCCATGAAGACGGAACATGAAATTTTGTGGAGATGCCAAACCTCTCACCTTCCTACAGAGGGGCTCCTTTCAGAGTAACTGTTTTGAAATTTTTTTTAATTTATTTTAGCCTGCCACAGTGGCTCATGCCTGTAATCTCAGCATTTTGGAAGGCCAAGGCAGGAGGATCACTTGAGCTCAGGAGTTGGGGACCAGCCTAGACAATATAGCAAAACCCCACGTTTAAAAAAATTATTTTTAAAATTGAGGTATCACTGCATAAAGTGCATACAGTTGTTTATACCCGTGGAATCACCACTATGATGAAATTGTAGAATATTATTACCAACACTCTGTAAGATGCCTGCCTGCCCTATCTCGGGAAGGAGCGTCCCCAGTACTATCCCGGGTAATCTCCTTTCTGCCTTCTAACCCTCATATGTGAGTTTCATACAAATGTAATCATAGCAGTGGTGTACTGATAAATACCTGACAACCAGCTCTCAAAACAAGAAGAAGGAGGAAGAGGAGGAGGAGGCCTGATCTGCACCTTTGTCAATTTTTCTAGCAATCACCACTGCTGATGTGAAGCTATCAAGATGTGGTTATTGAACACGGTATTGGAAATATACGTACAGTAGAACACAATTATACATATTATTTTTACCCCATAGATACAATAGATGCAAATAATCTCAATTACATAGATAAGAGTAAAAATGTGGTAAAATAATTAGGATGGGAGAGTTTTGAGTATTTACTACCTTTGTTTTATATACAATGTATTTAGTTGTAAGTTTATATAATTTAATTTTAAATAAAGTGTGTATTTAATGATTGGATTGCAAAATTCCTAAAAATGTATGTAAGTTTGTTCTCACGAGCTAGTGTGAGCTGTCTTTATCACACTCCTGAATCAAGCACACTGCTTCTTACTCTCTTGTGTGGGCTTATTTCACTCAACACTCTGTCTGTGTGATTCATTCCTGTCATTCTTTTTTGGGGACAGAATCTTGCTCTTTGAAAAAGAGCTGGAGTGCAGTGACATAATCGTGGCTCACTGCAGCCTCAACTTCCTGGGCTCTAGTGAACCTCCCACCTCAGCCTCCCAGCTAGCAGGAACCACAGGCGCCCACCATCATGTTGGGCTATTTTTTGTAGAGATAGAATTTCTCCATTTTGCCCAGGTTGGCCTCGAACTTCTGACTTTAAGTGATCCTCTGGAGTCGGCCTCCCAAGGTGCTGCAATTACAGGCATGAGCCACCGTGCCAGGTCCATTCCTGTCATTCTGCAATACAGTCATTTGTTCTTTGTTGTTGTTATTGTTGTTGTGTAGTGTTCTATTGTATGGACAGACCATAATATTCATTCTCCTGTCGATGGCCATTGGGGTGCTTCCTGGTTTTGGCTATGAATGACTTTCAATTATATAGCTGCTTATAATCATTCATGTACACATATTTTTGTAGATATATGTATTTATTTCTCCTGAATTTATACCTAGGAATGGATTTGCCAGCTGTTGGACAGGCGTTTGTTTGTTTCCAGTAGATAATGCCAAATGGTTTTACCAACCACCCACGGTGCCCTCCATCTGCAGTGCTTGGGTGTTTCCTGAACTTGCTCCTACTTGCTACTGTCAGTCTCTCAAATTTTAGCCATTCTGGTGAATGTGTAGTAATGATCTCAGAACAATTTTAATTCGCATTTCTCTGAAAAGTTGAGTTGTCATTAGGTTTTGACTCAAGTGATCTGCCCATCTCAGCCTCTCAAAGTGCTGGGATTACAGGTGTGAGCCACCACGCCTGGCCCATATTTTTCAAAATTATAAAAATCATGAATGCTAATCAAAGAAAATTTTTGAAACACCAGAAAGCACAGAAAAGAAGAAAAAAATTGCCCACGATCTCATCGCCCAATGTCAATTACTATTAATAATGTCCACACGCACACATTTTTCCCACTTTACATTATAATAAACCATTCATAAGTCTTTAACATTATGTTTTTTAACTGTTGCATTCCATTTTGTCAAAATATCAAAATGTATTTAACAACAAAATAGTGTCCTTGATCTGCTTTCCACTTAATATTTTCCATGGTGTGTGGACATTTAAGATTCGTAAAGCTTGCACAGATTTTTGTGCCACGGGAAGGGGATGCCATAACTTGCCTAATTGTCACTTGTTGAGCACCGAATCTCTGATCACGGACAGGACTGTCTGGCTCACAGTTGTTTATGGACAAAGAAGTGATTCTGAAATTAAACAGGGAAAGAAACAGAATTCCCTAATTAGGCCAGGCGTGGTGGCTCATGCCTGTAATCCCAGCACTTTGGGAGGCCGAGGCGGGTAGATCACTTGAGGCCAGGAGTTCAGGACCAGCCTGACCAACATGGTGAAATTCCATCTCTACTAAAAATACAAAAGATTAGCCGAGTGTGGTGGCACATACCTGTAGTCCCTGTAACAGAGAGGCAGAGGTTGCAGTAAGCCAAGGTCACACCACTGCACTCCTGCCTGGGCAACAGAGCAAGACCCCATCTCAAAAAAATAAAAAATTTCTGGGCGTGGTGGCCCCAGCCTGTAATCCCAGTTACTCAGGAGACTGAGGCTAGAGATTCGTTTAAACCCAGGAGGCAGAGGTTGCAGTGAGTGGAGATCTCACACCACTATACTCCAGCCTGGCAAGAGTGAGATTCTGTCTCAAAAAAGAAAAAAAAAATGTTCCTAATTGGACTTAAAATTTCTAACATATAAGTTTAATTACTTATTTTTATCATTCACTCAGTTATCACTCATTCATTTCATATTTTTTACAGCTCGACATATCTGGGTTTTTGACTCAGCTCTGTCACTTACCAGCTGAGGGACTTTATGCAAGTGACTTGGTTCTCTTGGCCTGTTTTCCCATCTGTAAAATGGGTAATAATGCCTGTCCAGGTTGTTAAGAGATTAAACCTAGTAAGTGCATGGAGCACCTTTCCCATCTGACCTTGGACTCTCCTCTCTTCTGCTGGTTGAGCAACATGGCAGGCTTGAATGAATGATCTACACAGTGGCCTGTAATTTGGTTTTGTTGATGAGTGGATGAAGACACAGAGGTAATGCAACTGGTAGAAAACAGAGTGGCTCATGAGCTCAGAAGTAGACCCAGGAGAAAAGCATGGATCTTTGTGCCTCCCCGTGGTCTAGCATGTCTGTCGTAGGTCTTCTGCCCAGTGGAGTTCAGAGGCCCATGCTAGCGTATCTTACTCTTCACCGTGTCTTTGTGTGGGAGTGGTCAAACTTCATTTCCATTTCAGAGCTGCCCTTAGCAAAATGACCGTTAAGACTCTTCCCGTCTTTTTCCCCTGTAACTTCAGCAATGTTTCTTAAAGAGTTTTCATTTTTGCCTAGTTGCTACTTTCTCATTCTTCCCAGTCCTTTTCTCTGGCTCTGAGAATGAAGGAAGAAGCCCTTTTGAGGTCTCCAACACTAACGGTGTCACCTCAGTGACTTCCATGGGCCATTAGGCAGCCAGTCAGCAGCATTTGTGTCCTTGCTCTCAGCAGGGTATGGAATATGGGGGTGGAGAAGTCATTTCTCTCCTGCTGATTCAACATTCATTACTGTGTTAGCAACAGAGGAGGCATTGTTAACTGCAGCTCCCATCGGAGCTATGGACTTCCTAGAAAGATGAATGCCCTCTTCAACATGAAACAACGACAGCAGCAATAACATGGATACAGCCAGCCCTTTCAGAAAAAAAGGCAAGGATTTGCTGCTGTACTCCTCCCAGATCCACTGTTCCTCCTATTTCGACCACATTTGGAAAAGGATTTCTCCATTTCTGCCACGAATAATACTCTATTGTCCATCACATTGCAGCGACTTAATTTCCTTTATGCATGGACCTTTCTGACAACGAGTAGGCACTGGGGAAACTGACACCATCCAGGCTCCATCATCTTCCTTTCTTTGAGATGAAGTTTTGTTTTCACCCGGGCTGGAGTGAAGCGGTATGATCTTAGCTCGCTGCAAACTCTGTCACCCCGACCTGCCCCACCTCCAGTAGCTGGGATTACAGGCATCCGCCACCATGCCTGACTACTTTTTGTATTTTTTGTGGAGACGGGGTTTCACCACGTTGGCCTGGCTGGTCTCCAACTCCTGACCGTAGGTGATCTGCCTGCCTCGGCCTCCCGAAGTGCTGGGATTATAGGCGTGAGCCACTGTACCTGGCCTCCATCATCTTATTTATTGATTTGAGACAAAGTTTTGCTCGTTTCCCTGCAATGGCGCCATCCTGGCTCACTGTAACCTCCTTCACCCAGGTTCAAAGGATTCTCCTGCCTCAACCTCCCAAAAAGCTGGGATTATAAGCACCTGTCACCATGCCCTGATAGTTTCTGTATTTTTATTAGAGATGGGGTTTTACCATTTAGCTAGGCTGGTCTCTAACTCCTGACCTCAGGTGATCCACCTGCCTCAGCCTCCCAAAGTGCTGGGATTACAGGCGTGAGCCACGGCGCCTGGTCTCCGTCATCTTCTTCGCAGTGAAGTCCAGATGGTCTCAACTTCCTCTCTTCTTTACTTACCTCTTAATCCCCTGCCATTTGGGCTTGGCCCTTGGCACTGCTCTGAGCCTTTACAGGCAAGATCACAATGTCAATAAACGCCGTGGTCACTCTCTGTCCTCCTCTTCCCTGACCTCCCTGTGGCGTTACCCAACCTTTGGCCACTTTCTGCCTCTTAAAAAGTTCCCTTTCTCCGCTTCCCGGTCTGCAAATATTCCTTCTTCCTCTTGCATTTTTGGCGCTTCCTTATCGCTCTTCCTGGGCTGTTCTTTTCTCTGCCAACTCTTCAGCTCAGATGTTGCCAAACTTTCTTTCTTTCTTTTTGCAAGTGGAAACTTCTTCTTTTTTAACAAATGAGATTTTATGTATATTCAAACCCAATATAAGCCACAGAAAACCACAGTTGCTATGGTTGAAATAGTGGATGGCACTTCCCCCGCCTTATCTCCTCTCCCAGAATCCCCAAGAGCTCCTCTCCAGAATCCTGGGCCTCGGCAAAGCCACAGCCTAAGCGACGAGGTTCTGCGAGGGTCTTTACGCCTCACTGCACTCATGCGTCCTGGATGCCCTGACCCTCCTGGCATAACAATGACAATGCCTTTCTCCAAATGTGCTGTGTGTGGAGGGCAATAAACAAATGCTCTTTTCTTTCCTCCGTGCTTCTTTCAAGCATTTGAAAAATGAGACTTAGGAGACAGAGAGATGGAGAGAAAAAATGCCAGCTTTATTACTGACAAAGCTGTGCAGAGAGTGTCTATAAGTTGTTAGCCTGATGGGCTTGCTGAACTCTCCCATCAGTCCTGGGCAGAACTGGACATTCCCAGGCATCTATGCAGAAGAGAAGGGATGAAGTTCTCCCAAACTCACCAATCAAAAGTCACTCCTTCTCCCATGGGGAAGAGTGGCCACAGAAACCAGGAACACTAACCTCAGCCCACAAAGATGGCTCCACCCCCTGGGAGTGTCTTGTGGTGTGTGAGGCACTGAGGCATTTGGTGTTCGGGGAACCATGATACAGGCATCCCCAACACATAGAACATCTCAAAACATGAAAGAATCCCCTGGGCACTGTAGCTCACACCCGTTATCCCAGCATTTTGAGAGGCTGACGCAGCTGGGTCACCTGAGGTCAGGAGTTCAAGATTAGCCTGGCCAACATGTTGAAACCCCGTCTCTAAAAAAATACGAAAATTAGCTGGGCATGGTGGTGCACGCCTGTGAGCCCAGCTACTTGGGAGGCTGAGGCAGGAGAATCGCTTGAACTGGGGAGGCAGAGGTTGCAATGAGCAGAGATTGCCTCACTGCACTGCAGCCTGGGCAACAAGAGTGAAACCCCACCTCAAAAAAAAAGAAAAAAAGAATTCTGAATCTTGCATGACTTGACCTTTGAACGTTCCACTGGACATTCCATATAGGTGACTGAGGATATAATTATCTGTACCTAGGCTGGGTGCCGTGGCTCATGCCTGTAATCCCAGCATTTTGGGAAGCCAAAGTGGGTGGATCACTTGAAGTCAGGAGTTAAAGAGCAGCCTGGTCAACATGGTAAAACCCCATCTCTACTAAAAATACAAAAATTAGCTGGGCATGGTGGCACACATCTGTAATCTCAGCTACTCAGGAGGCTGAAGCAGGAGAATCACTAGAACCTGGGAGGTGGAGGTTGCAGTGAGCCAAGATCATGCCACTGCACTCCAGCCTGGGCAACAAAGTGAGACTCCATCCAAAAAAAAAAAAGTACCTGTCTCTAGAGCATTGCTCTACTTTTACATACAGAAAGCACTTTTTGCACAATTTTTTTCTTTTGCATTTCTTTTCTTTTTGAGACAGAGTCTTACTCTTTCCCCCAGGCTGGAGTGCAGTGGTGCAATCTCAGCTCACTACAACCTCCACCTCTCGAGTTCAAGCGATTCTGGCACCTCAGCCTCCTGAGTAGCTAGGATCACAGGTGTGAGCCACCACACCTGGCTAAATTTTGTATTTTTAGTAGAGACAGGGTTTCACCATGTTGGCCAGGCCTGTCTCGAACTCCTGACCTTAAGTCATCCACCTACCTCGGCCTCCCAAAGCGCTGGGGATTACAGGCATGAGCAACCATGCTCAACCTTGCACAATTTTTATATACACTATACACTGAATTTTCTAGAAAAGCAAATACTACACAAATTGAGTGTTGATTATACTTTTGTAGATTGAGAACATACCTGAGGGTTGTTCAATAATTTAGAAATTTATGAAATTTTCTGATGACAATGCCTCCCGTCGTATTTTCACCATTAATGCAATAACACATTCCTGTATTGGTTGGTATCTGTGGCAATTTCACTTACAGTGAGAACATCTGACTGCTCCTTTCTGGCTTCCGGTAAACTTCCACCCAAATATTGCTCCGATGCATGCAGCTCCCCGAAGGCGCCATGGTTCTCTTTCCCCCTGACCTTTGCACTTTCTGTGTTTCCTGCATTTCTCTGAGGAGTGTCCCTGAGTATGAAAGGAGAATTGCTCCCCTAGGTTTCCAGAGCATTGCTCATGCTGTATCTGATTCTGTCTATCTGCTGCCTCTGCCACCAGACCTTAAACTCTGCCAGGGTAAGGATCATGCACACTGCTGGCCTCTGCATCCCTAGTGCCTGACCCAGGTTCAGCCACATGATAAGCAACCCTTCCCTAGATATATATCTCCACGTCAAAATAAATAGCATCGATTTGAAAAGCCATAAATCTCTGGTCCATCAGGAACTAATGGTGGAATCTTCCCATCAAAGCCAATCACAGGCAAACTAAGGTGAAATAAAGGTCTCTGGGAGAAGGAAATTTTTCCTCTCAAGATGATCTTAGGAGGCCTTGTCTTTCATTCCTTAGTGTTTCTGTCAGAAAATCAATTGCTAAATTATTCATTGAGTCAGATCAGGTCATTTTGAAAGTAATCTTCAGAGTGAGTGAAGCTTTATCAAAGTTGACATTATTCTTGATATCTGAACAGATTAGTTTTATAATTTAATACTTAATCCATCCACAAAACACAAGGAGAAAAAAGATGCTGCGGCAACCTGGGTATTGAAAACTAACCTTCTCGATTGTTTTTATTCTCTTTTTACCTTATCAGGTAAATAAAACTTGAAAGTAATAAAAAGGGACATAAAACAATGCTCATTTTGATGTACACTTCTAACTCCTTAATTATCAGCAGCTTAACCATCTCTCCTGATTTCCGTCTGACTTCAGGCTGAGCGGCAGGGTGCACTCATTGATTCAGAGACACTGGCAGGAGTCTTCAAGGTTATCCTTACCTGGAAGTCAGACCAGGTGGGTTCAAAGTCACCAAGGCAAAGCTGCATGCTTGACTCCCTTAGTTTGCAGCCTTGGAGAGGCACTCTTTCTCAGAACTAATTTCCTTCCTTCCCTCCTTCCTTCCTTCCTTCCTTCCTTCCTTCCTTCCTTCCTTCCTTCCTTCCTTCCTCCCTCCCTCCCTCCCTCCCTCCCTCCCTTCCTCCCTAGGGATTCCAGGTGTGAGCCACCTCTCCCAACCTGAACTTCATTTTCTTCAATGATGAAATAGGGGTGAGAGGGTCCACTTTGCAGGTTGTTGGGAGAATTGAATGAATGATGGATAAATGGCCCGTGAAACTAAGGAGATGCTCAGTGAAGGTTAGCTTCCTCTCCGAGGCATGCACAATCGCTGGGCTTTCTTCTCTGCTACTCCTTATGCATTATCTTTGGCCTTAAATCACACCAGTACGTCTCGTTTCTTCTTTTAATTCAATCCCTCTGTTAGAATTTGGGTTGTCCTCAGAAAATCTGTAAGGTGGGGACTGCATATTTGTTCTGGTAGAATTAGGGAGATTTGGGTATTTAATAAAAACCATAAATGGCCAGGCATGGTCACTCATACCTGTAACCCCAGCAGTTTGGGAGGCCGAGGTAGGAGGATGGCTTGCATCCAGGAGACCAGCCTGGGCAACAGAGCAGAGACCCCTGTCTCTACAAAAAAATTTTAAAAATAGCCAGGTGTGATGGTGTGCCCCTGTAGTCCCAAATACTGAAGAGGCCGAGGTGGGAGGATTGCTTGTGCCTGGGAGGTTGAGGCTGCAGTGAGCTATGGTGGCACCACTGCACTCCAGCCTAGGCGACAGAGGAGACCCTGTCTCAAAAAAAGAAAAGAAAGTAATTCTTTAAAAATTAAAAAAGAAAAACATAGGTATGGCTCAAAGATTGAGAGTTTCTTTACTAAGATTTCCAGTGACTGGAATTTTAGAAAAAAATTCTGCTTCATCTTTTGCAAAAATCCTAATTCTGTTTACAAAGAGAACCTGACTTCACCATTCATCAAGTTGCAAATCACTTCGCATTTTTGGTTGGCTAGGATTCACTTACATATTACCTTGCATCACAGGCTAGGATGACAGCTCTTCCACGTGGATTATCAGCAACATAAGGCCAGTGGTCATGTCTGTCTACATCGCTGTATCTCATAGGACAGTGCCTGATACCTAGTAGATGCTCAAAAATATAACTGTTGAATGAATGAATAAATATATCTCACCTATTCATGGAATCATAGTATTGAAATTGACCTGCGACTTAGGAAGATATGATCAATAGTTTTATATCCTCCAAAGCTTTCTGTAGCCCAAGGAATTGTCCATGTGCTAACCTGATGACTGATAAAACTACTATATTTTGGGAGCTACCTACATACAGAACAAAGTTCACTTCGCTTTGCTGTACTTCACAGCTCAGCTTTGATTAGACAGAGGAGATTCAGGAGAATTTGTGTCAGGGAGAAAGCCAATTAAAGCCCAAATGGAAAGAAATTAATGGCCTACAGTCATTCTGTGGGCTGAGGGCCAAGTCTCAAATCTCTCCCTTCCTAAAGCCAGTGCCGGGCTTTCCAACCTTCCCAATGCTTTTGTAATGCATTTTTGTTGTTGCTGTTAATATTGAAATTCCTAGTGAAATGATGGCTGTTCAGATAACTCTTTACAGCCCTTACTTTAGTAAATGAGAAAATCTGAGAAATGTCTTTCTTTGTTAATTTTACCAGATTTATACTTTGGCAGGTCACTGGGTGGAACTGGAACAGTTTGGGAATCAAATATGTAGTAACCGGAACAACCCTATCATTAGTACCTGTTCTAAATTACGCTGTTATCAGCTGAAATGCTATGGGAAAATCCCAATTAATTGGACATGAGCTTTCCAGAAACTGCAAGTAATTTGATAAAATATAATATGACGGAATAACATCATTTAATCAAGTTCCTGTAAGGGTCTGTATCTATGCTGCATGCTCAGGGCCCATTTGGTCTACAACATTACTATCACCAATACTACGCTCTTAAAAATGAGAAGTGGCCAGGCGCCATGCTCATTGTGAGACCCTGAATCTATTAAAAAAAAAAAAAAAAGAAGAAAGAAAAGAAATGTTGCTAGAGCCACTTTGAAACTAAAATTTTAATTAATCCAAATGTTAATGTAAATTTAACTTATTAAACATCCCAGCTCTGTAATATTTTGAGTCATGAATGCATTTTTATTATGACATATTTTAAGCATCCAGAAAAGTACAGAGTATAGTAAACCACCAACAGAAATGAACACATTGTTAACTTTTTGATGTCTTTGTTTCAGCTATTTTTAAAGAAATAATGCATTAAAGATAAAATTGAATGGCCAGGTGCAGTGGATCATGCCTGTAATCCCAGCACCTTGGGAGGCCAAGATGGGCAGATCACCTGAGGTCAGGAGTTTGAGACCAACCTGGTGCAACATGGTGAAACGCCGTCTCTACAAAAAATACAAAAATTAGCCGGGTGTGGTGGTAGGTGCCTGTAATCCTAGCTACTTGGGAGGCTGAGGCTGGAGAATCTTTGAACCTGGGAGGCGGAGGCTGCAGCGAGCCAAGATCACATTACTGTGCTCCAGCCTGTGTGGAAGAGTGAGACTATATCTCAAAAAAGAAAAAAAAAGATACAACTGAACTTCTCCTTCTCCGCTTTCTTCATGCCAGAAGCATCTGCATCCTTCTCATCCATGTCTTTATAGTTTATTTATGAACAACATATAGCATTCCTTAAATATTTAAATAAACGGCATTATACTATATACTATATAATATTAATATCTATAGTACATGGCATTATACTCTCTATATTATTAATATATTAGTATATATTAGTAATGTAATTGTACTAATATAATACATAATTTTTTTTGAGATGGTGTCTCTCCCTGTCCCCAAGGCTGGAGTGCAGTGGCACGATCTCAGCTCACTGCAACCTCCCTCTCCTGGGTTCAGACCATTCTCCTGTGGCAGCCTCCTGAGTAGGCAGAATTATAGGCATACATCACCATACCCAGCTAATTTTTTTTTGTATTTTTAGTAGAGATGGGGTTTTACCATGTTGGCCAGGCTGGCGTTGAACTGCTGACCTGAGGCAATCCTCCTACCTCAGTCTCCCGAAGTGCTGGGATTACAGGTGTGAGCCAATGTGCCCGGCCTATAATATATAATTTAAAAAAATTTTTTAAATTCCCATCTGGCCTCCACGCTTAAATATATAATTATACTATTATTAGTATAATTAAATATATGATCATACTAATATATTAGTAATATAATTACTAATAGAATACTATATTACATATAGTATAATGTCATATATTATAGATAATCTTAACATATTATTAATATTATATTATATTAATATATTAATATTAATATATACTATAGTACATATAGTATAGACGTTTGTTTACATAGTCAAAGAATGCTATATATTGCTCACAAATAAATTATAAAAACATATATAATGTAATATATTAAAATGTAATACATTATAATATATTATATATATTATATATTCTATATGATAAAAATTTTATATTATATTATATATTATATAAATCTTGAATATATACTATATTATAATATGTTATATATTCCATACAAATTTTATTTGTATATATTTATAAATATTTAAATATCTATTATCATATGTAATATAATTATGGAACATAATAATATATATTCTTAATTATATAATATATAGTATGTGTTATGTATATGATATTACATGCATATAAAATTCTGCAACTTGTTTTTTTCAGTTGTTACAATTTTGAGCCTTATCCATGTCGATATAGCAAAATAAAAGTTAGGCTGGACACAGTGGCTCACATCTGTTATCCCAGCACTTTGAGAGGCTGAGGCAGGAGGATTAGTTGAGCCCAGGAGTTCAAGACCAGCCTGGGCAACATAGTGAGACCCTCTCTCTACAGTAAATAAAACATTAGCCAGGTGTGGTGGTGCACACCTGTGGTTCCAGCTACTCAGGAGACTGAGGCGGGAGCATCCCTTGAGCCCAGGAAGTCCAGGTGGCAGTGAGCCGTGACAGCACCATTACTCCCCATCCTGGATGACAGAGTGACACCCTGTCTCAAACAAACAAAACCCCAAAATCTCATATATAAGTAAATTTTATTCACTTTTAACCCCTCTAGAGAGTTTCAAATTATAACTATGCCACAATGTATTTATCTAATGCCCTAACGCTGATAAATTAGGATTGTTTCTCATTTTTTCTGTTAAAAGCAATGCTGTAATGTGCATCTTGGAATATTTTTTCTTGGGCATATGTGTGAAAATTTCTCTATAGCCATTCATATTTCTTATGATTCCTGATATGTTTGGGCTTGTTTTGACTTATTTAGCTTTTTCTTACAGTTTTCTTTTTGTTTTTCTTTTTGTTTTTTTTTTAACAGGGTCTCACTTTGTTGCTCCAGGGTGGAATGCAGTGGTGTGATCTCCACTCACTGGAACCTTCTCCTCTGGTTCAAGTGATTCTCCTGCCTCAGCTCCCGAGAGCCTGGGATCACAGGTACGTGCCACCATGTCCAGCTAATTTTTGTATTTTTAGTAGAGATGGGGTTTTACCATGTTGGCCAAGCTGGTCTCAAACTCCTGGCTTCATGTGATCTGCACGCCTTGGCCTCCCAAAGTGCTGAGATTACAGGCATGAGCCACCACCTATTATGTGAACCATGATTTTTCTTTGCTTCTTCATCCACTATTTTCCCTTCCCTTGTTTAGAAGTTAAATGTTTGATTTATTTTCATTGGTGGTTAATTATTAGCATGCATGGTTGCAGGTTTAGATCTAATCAAAATCTCTATGATTTCCTCCAACAATACAAGGAGCTCTGCATGCTGTGACTCCTCAAACCTCCCGTCTTCCGTATTATTGTTGGGCAATATTTTAGTTCCACTTACAAAATAAAAATACATCCTCCCAGTTGTTCTTCACTATTGTTAGTTATCATAATTTTACAGTGAATATTGTTTAGATGTATCAACTTTTTAATCAATTCCTGACTCATCGTTGGCTTTTTGCGTTAGGCACCTTCCTTATAGGTTTGGTTTCTTACTTGCTGAGGTATCATTTTTGTTATTTCTCTTAATAAGGAATTGTTTGCAGTAAAATTCCCTAAACTCTTGTGTCTAAAATATCTCTTTCTGCTGACTCCTGCAGAGTGATTCGGCACGGACGTCTGATATTCCCTCCCACCCCTCGTCTCTATCGGTTCTCTAGGACTCTCAGTAAACATAGGCTGACTCTGTTCCTTCCGTATGAATGTTTCTAATTTCTTTCATACTTTTCACCTCTTTATGAGTGGCATTTTGGACGATTTTCTCAAATCTACCTTTTAGTTTATTAGTTCTCTCTTTAGGTGTATTGCCTAATGTGTTTGTTAAAGTTTTATTTTTAATGACTCTCATTTTATTTCTATTTCAGTTGAATTTATTTATTTATTTATTTATTTATTTATTTATTTATTTATTTGAGATGGAGTTTCCCTCTTGTTGCCCAGGCTGGAGTGCAATGGCTCGATCTCGGCTCACTGCAAGCTCTGCCTCCCGGGTTCAAGCGATTCTCCTGCCTCACCCTCCCGAGTAGCTGGGATTATAGGCGCACGCAGCGCAGACCACCACGTCCAGCTAATTTTTGTATTTTTAGTAGGGATAGGCTTTCACCATTTTGGTCAGGCTGGTCTCGAACTCTTGACCTCGTGATCCACTTGCCTAGGCCTCCCAAAGTGCTGGGATTACAGGCATGGGCCACCGGGCCCAGCAGGTTCTTTTGGCTGATTGGTAGCGTGGATTAAGACCACAGGTTTGTGTACGATGCAGGTAGATGTTCTGCTTTCTTTCGAGTGATTCCTTTTTTTTTCTTGAGACAGGGTTTCACTCTGTCACCCAAGCTGGAGTGCAGTGGTGTGATCACAGCTCACTGCAGTCTCAGCCTCCCAGACTCAAGTGACCCTCCCATCTCCGCCACCTGAGTAGCTGGGACTGTCAGCATGAACTACCACACTTGGCTAATTTTTTAAATTTTTAGTAGAGATGTGGTCTTGCTATATTGCTCGGGCTGGTCTTGAACAACCGGACTAAAGTAATCCTCCTGCCTTAGCCTCCCAAAGTACCGGGATTACAGGCATGAGCGACCGTGCCAAAGTCGATTCTCTCATTCTCTATTGTTCTGAAAGATGGTCAATTTTCTTGTGTTTCTGGCTAAAAAAAGAACTTCTGTTGCCTGTTTCATGGTGCCCAAATTTATGCTGCAGTGAGGGGGTGGTCAGTTCCAGGTTCTTACCTCTCATAGGCTGCAAGGTTCTGAGCATTTGTTTAATCACCAGTCTCTGCAGCATTTATCTAGCCCCAATACCCTCATGGACTATTTCCTTTTAGCTCCTGCTCCCTGCTGTAGAGTCTGGGGGATATTGTTTTCTTGTTTCCAGGATTGGCTGGGTATTTAAAAACTGGGACAAAGGGTTAAATTTTATCCAGCATTTCTCTGTGATGAGAATGGAAGAGTCTCCTTGTCTGTAAAATTAATTAGAAGTTCAGTAATCGGTGATTCAATTTTTGTTCATAAGATATTACTTGCCCTTTTTGAGCCTTGAGCTCCTTAATTGTGTTTGGGAATACTATTAATATCTACCTAATAGGACAGTTGTGAAGATTAAAGAAAGCAGACAACAAAAGTGTTACCTAGAGATCAGCTAGGGTCTTGCTGCTCCCTCAATTATGGATAAAATGTCCTCCAACTCCAGCTGTCATGCAGTAGCGAGTGGGGTGGTGGTGGGGCTTGCCCTCTTAGGCTCATCTCCGCTTTTGAGTTTCGGCATGTGGTGAATTAATTCTGCTTAAGTATTGTCTCTGTGCCTTAAACATGCTGGGCCGGGCACGGTAGCTCAGGCCTGTAATCCCAGCATTTAGGGAAGCCAAGGCCGGCGATCACCTGAGGTCAGGAGTTCGAGACCAGCTTGGACAACGTGGCAAAACCCTGTCTCTACTAAAAATAGCAAAAAATTAGCCGATCGTGGTGGTGTGTGCCTGTAATCCCAGCTACTCTGGAGCCTGAGGCAGAAGAATCACTTGAACCCAGGAGGCAGAGGTTGCAGTGGGCTGAGATCTCACCATTGTACTCCAGCCTGGGCAAAGTTTGTCTCAAAACAAAACAAAAGCAAAAAACATAAAGAAAACCATGCTGGTCATCTTCCATACTGTGTTTCCCCATGTGGGAAATTTTATTTTATTTTATATTTTATTTTTGAGACAGAGTCTCACTCTGTCACTCAAACCTGGAGTTCAGTGGCATGATCTTGGCTCAGCAGCTGGGATTACAGGCATGAGCCACCACACTAATTTTTGTATTTTTAGCGGAGATGGGATTTCGCCATGTTGGCCAGGCTGATCTCGAACTCCTGACCTCCAGTGATCAGCCTGCCTTGGCCTCCCAAAGTGCTATGATTACAGGTATGAGCCACCGTTCCCAACCCATGCAGGAAAATTTTACCAAAAAAAAATCACCAAAAATAAGTCACCTCACAGGGCACTGTGCATTGTGTAAGAGACACAGTGAAAGACGCTGTACTGAAAATGGAAGCATTCCTTGGTCATTTCAGCAGCTTGAGCTCCATCCACCACCACACTGACTGAAGCCACCTCCCATGCCCTCTGTTTCCTCTTGTCTCTCCTCCTCGTTCCTTCTCTTTGTGTTTACCCCAGAACTCCACACTCTTCTCATTTCATGAGGCTGAATAGTTGGGCTTTCTCTAGCTTTGAGCACCAAATTTCCTTCCGCACTCACTTTGCATAGTTGAGCCAAGGTGCTCAGTGAACTTTCCAGATAAGAGACTCCCTGTCCTCAGAAGGAAATTGTGATTTAAATAGCAAGTTTTTAATTTGTTTGTATGTAAAGCACAATAACTAGCCCTCGGTAAACACTCAGCAAATGTTAGCTATCACGATATCATGATTTCCACTTCTAAGCCTGTGATTGTTTCTTTTTTTTTTTCAAGACAGAGTCTGGCTCTGTCACCCAGGCCGCAGTGCCATGGCATGACTTCCGCTCACTGCGACTTCTGCCTGCCAGGTTCAAGCCATCTTCCTATCTCAGGTTCTCCAGTAGCTGGGACCACAGGCATGTGTCACCACTTCTAATTGTTGTACTTTTTTTCTTGTTTTTTAAAGAGACAGGGTTTCACCATGTTGGTAAGGCTGGTCTCGAACTCCTGACCTCAGATGATCTGCCTGCCCCAGCCTCCCAAAGTGCTGGGTTTACAGGTGTAAGCCACCGTGCCTGGCATTGTTGTACTTTTTATAGAGCTGGGGTTTCACCATGTTGCCCAGGCTGGTGTGAACTCTTGGGCTCAAGCAATTTGCCCACCTTGGCCTCCCAAAGTGCTAGAATTATAGGCATAAGCCACCATTCAAAGTCTTTGATTCTAAATTAGATTTAATGACTGATTATGTTGTATTTGACCGGAGCGTAGAAAGTTACCACAAGACAAAAGTATGCCAGATTGCAGGGTCATTTATTATGCCGGCGACCACAGAGGACTCACGTCTCTCCAACCTGTGGTGGCAACAGGAGGGTGCCATGATTTTTTATACCCAAAAAACCACCTTGGGAGTGGGGGTGAGGGGCGGGGATGGGGATGATAAGGTTTCCGACATTTCAAGGGCTACGGGATTCTGTGATTCACCTCCTGGGTGGAGAAAAGGGCGGGGGTCTCCGGACATTCCAAGGGCTAGGGGATTCTGTGATTCACCTCAGTGGTTTACAGAAGTCAAGATATACATTTGTTTACACATCACAGATTTTAGCAGTTACTGATAAGAAAAGGTAAGCAGCTTTACATAGTTTTGAAGAACAAACTAGCAGTTCTATTTACAGAGGCCAAGGACGGTAGTTATTGTAAGGAGAATGGGGCAGCCATTTCAACTTATCTAAAAACAGTTTTGCATTTTATAAAATAGTTTTGCTCCGGTTCTGGCTCTAGGCCAGCACAATATCACAATTAAGCAGAATTGATTTCAAAAGGAGAGTCTGGAATCAAAACATTGATCATCCAAAAGTTGCATTAAAATTATTACTATTTTATGAGATGGAGTCTCACTCTGTTGCCCAGGTTGGAGTGCAGTGGCGTGATCTCAGCTCACTGCAACCTCCACTCCTGGATTCAAGTGATTCTCCTGCCTCAGCCTCCCGAGTAGCTGGGATTACAAGCATGTGCCACCATACCTGGCAAATTTTTTGTATTATTAATAGAGACCACCACACCCGGCTAGAATTAAAATTATTTTTGATTTATTTACATGCCTATTCCTTTACTAATGTATATGAATGAAGAAAATACAGATGGCTGCATGCAAACAGTGTATGATAATATTAAATTTTAAAAAAGAAAGTCATCTGGGTGCAGTGGCTCATGCCTATAATCCCAGCACTTTGGGAGGCTGAGGCAGGTGGATCACCTGAGGTCTGGAGTTTGAGATCAGACTGGCCAACATGGTGAAACCCCATCTCTACTAAAAATACAAAAATTAGCTGGGCGTGGTGGTGTTTGTTGCATGCCTGTAATCTCAGCTACTCAGGAGGCTAAGGCAGGAGAATCACTTGAACTGGGGAGGTGGAGGCTACAGTGAGCCAAGATGTGTCACTGCACTCCAGCCTGGGGCAAAGAGCAAGACTCTATCTCAAAAAAGAAAAAGTCTGATAATAATAAGTTGGCAAGGATGTGGAGCAATGGCGACTCCCATACGTTGCTGGTGGGAGTGTTAACTAGTATAACCACTTTAGGTAGCAGTTTGTTATTATTTGGCCAAATAGAAGAAATGCCTGTCCTTATAGAGATATTCTTACTCGTGCGCACCTGAAACTTGACAAAGTGGTCACATCAGCATGGATCAAAATAGCTCCAAAGAAAATTCAACCCAAATGCCCAAGAGTAGAATGGGTAAATAAACTTTATATTATTCCTACAATGGTATCCCATACAGCTAGAGCAATAATAGTAATTTATAGCTGCGCACGACAACATGGAAAAATCCTGCAATCAGAATATAAATAACAGAAGCAAGTCACAAAAGGACATCTGAATCGTAAATTCTCTATAGAAAGTGCAAAAACGGACACAGTACAGCGAACCTATATTCACAGGCAGTCATTTCTGTGTTCCCCTTTGTTTCTGTCCCTCTCTCCTTCCATCTTGAGATGACCTTGGAGTCAAGCCTTAATTTGCTAGTGCAGGGCTTCCTTTGAGTGGTGTACATACTGTGTTCCTCTGGTTTCATTTGCTCATACATTCATTCAACAAGTACTGAGTACCAACTCTGTATAGGGCACTCACTGTTCTCAGTGCTGACGGCAAAACAAAAAGACAAAATTCCACTTCTATCCTGGAGCTAACATTTTTTGGGGGGTGGAAGGGTGGAGGGGTGGATAGGGGATGACAGAAAGAAAACAAAATGAAAATGTAAACTAGGCTGGGCGTGATGGCTCATGCTTGCAATCCCAGCACTTTGGGAGGCCGAGGCGAGTGGATCACGAAGTCAGGAGTTGGAGACCAGCCTGGCCAACACAGTGAAACCCTGCCTCTACTAAAAATACAAAAATTAATTGGGCGTGGTGGCGGGCACCTGTAATTCCAGCTACCCGGGAGGCTGAGGCGGGATAATTGCTTGAAACGGGGAGGCGGAGGTTGCAGTGAGCCGAGATCACGCCACTGCACTCCAGCCTGGTAACAGAGCTAGACTCCATCTCAAAAAAA